>NC_138300.1:116190000-116337500 GCF_965601325.2 Salmo salar
TGTAAAACAGAATGTGTTCTTGATGACCCTGGTTAATAAATACAAGCTATGGTTATTGCAGTCCATCTTCAATTGTTGCTGTCCTCCTGACACCTCTTTTGAAGGCTTTAGTTTGAGGGAAACTGCAGTAAATGATGGCGTCTGGCCTACTTTAGAGTGAGTCATCATCACAGAGCTTCATTTTATTTTATGTCTGAGAACACAGTCAGCTCAGTGGTTGATATCCCTTACTGTCATAACATAACAGTGCATTCAGCGTCAGCTTGTCCCATATTGAAATATACCAAGGAGTGTAGGAAAGATTGACGTAATCTAGTGTCTGACTGGGATGTGGGTTATGTGACAGAGCGCGCGTGTGTGGTGTGTGTGTGTGTGTGTGTGTGTGTGTGTGTGTGTGTGTGTGTGTGTGTGTGTGTGTGTGTGTGTGTGCGCATGTGTGTTCCAGTGTGTGTATAAGGACAGGGTTATATGAGGATACGTGGGATGGACCACTGCTGTGTGTGTGTGTTCTTGTATGTCTCTCCACATTGTTGTCACAATAAGAGGAGGAAGTGTGTAACCTTTGTCGGCTCTGCCTGCATTGACTGTGTAGAGCCCTTAAGACACTGTGGGGGGCTATCGACTCGTTATGACTGTTTTCACTTCATCCCTCAGTGGACCTCTTCCAACACTTCCACAAGGCAAGAAGGAGGAAATAGTATTTTACACTTCCAGCTCGCTGAATATAGTTTTTTTTTTATCTATCCCCTTCACTTCCATTGTACTTCCTCCATTTTTCTTCACTGGCAAAAAAAGCATGTTTGATGTTTTCAAACGCTTTTCAGTGAGTCCATACTACTCATGTACAATGTTCCCTCAAAGTCTTTTTCAGCACTAAGCAAATTTCAGGTCTGCTAACCTGAAAATTCTGTGCAACTTCTGGCTAGCGTTTATTGCGAACACTGAGGCAGTACCTGTTTTAAGTGAGGCTACTGTGGTTATTTGACCATAACGTAGGCCTTTCAGAGTGGCCTACCATCAAAAACAATTAAGAAAATGCATTCCATAACATTTTAACATGGAAATAGCTGTTCTATCATTCAGCCTACAGTACTAGCCAATGTGTTGTTTTCAATCTAGGCCTACATTCCGTGAGACTTTTGGAAAAACTATGCAGGGCTTGACATTAACCTGTTTATCCACTTGTTCTTCAGACAAGAAGGTGACTGAAAATGTGTTGTTTGATGCAAGAAACCATTTTACAAAATGTAAGTTAATTATTATTCCCATACCATTATTACAGTGAATTAGACAAATGATGCTAACCTCTGCCTATTGGCTACTTAGCTGATTCAAGCCAGTCTCAAAATACAACACTTCCCCTTTAAGACAGAAAAAAAGCTCCTTTACCTGACTTGTTTTTCAAAGATGTCTAGAAATGCACACGTCTTGTGCTCTTGTGGAAGCAACACCCCCATTGCTGACTAGAAATTAGCTATAACTGGGCTAATAACTCACTAACTAGCACACGTGGCTACATGCAACTCTCGCTTTAATCTCAAAACAAGCGCATATCAAATCAAATCAATTTTATTGGTCACATACACATGGTTAGCAGATGTTATTGCCAGTGTAGTCTAACAATTCCACAACAAACACACAAATCTAAGTAAAGGGGTGGAATAAGAATATGTACATATAAATATATGGATGAGCAATGACCGAGTGGCATATGCAAGATGCAATAGATGGTATAAAATACAGTATATACAGTATATGAGATGAGTAATGCAAGATATGTAAACATTATTAAAGTGGCATTATGAAAGGGACTAGTGATCCATTTATTAAAGTGGCCAATGATTTCAAGTCTGTATGTAGGCAGCAGCCTCACTGTGTTAGTGATGGCTGTTTAACAGTCTGATGGCCTTGAGATAGAAGCAATTTTTCAGTCTCTCTGTCCCAGCCTTGACACACCGGTATTGACCTCGCCTCCTGGATGGTAGCACTCATGCTGTAAACACAGTCCAGTTCAAGTTCACAGTCCAGTTTAAAGTCAATGGCACAGATCCATATATGGCAATGGTCTATTTGCACATAGGGATATTGCAGCTCTGATTGGTTATGCCACACAGTCTGTAGAGTACCTGCTGAGTTGTGCCTGTCAATGCAATAGAATCCTACTCTGGTGCATTCTGCCTACAAGAAAATCTCTTGCATAATTAGTTTTACATACTATGTCTTGCGTAGTATGTAGTTCTTCAGAAGGCTGAAGAAATTTAGCTTGTCACCTAAAACCCTGACAAACCTTTGTAGATGCACAATTGATATCATCCTGTTGGGCTGAATCAACGCCTGGTACAGCAACAGCACAGCCCTCAACCGCAAGGCTCTCCAGAGGGTGGTGCGGTCTGCACAACACATCACCTGGGGCAAACTATCTGCCCTCCAGGACACCTACACCACCTGATGTCACAGGAAGGCCAAAAAGATCATCAAGGATAACAACCATCCGAGCCACTGCCTGTTCACCCTGTTACCATCCAGAAGGCGAGGTCATCAAAGCTGGGACCGAGAGACTGAAAAACTGCTTCTATCTCAAGGCCATCATATAGCTAAACAGCAATCACTAACTCAGAGAGGCTGCTGCCTACATAGAGACTCACTAGTCACTTTAAATAATGCCACTTTAATAATGTTTACATATCTTACATTACTCATCTCATACTGTATCTTAAACCATCTATTGCATCTTGCATATGCCGCTCGGCCATCGCTCATCCATATATTTTATTCCATCCCTTTAGATGTGTGTATATTAGGTAGTTGTTGGGGAATTGTTAGACTACTTGTTAGATATTACTGCACTGTCGGAACTATAAGCACAAGCATTTCGCTACACTTGCATTAACATCTGCTTACCATGCGTATGTGACCAATAACATTTCATTTGATTTGATAGTTTGTTTTGTTTCGGTACGTTGCATTGAAAGTGGCTAATATTGTAAATTCCCACAGTGAAGGGAAACGTTGAAGGTGTTAACTAAAGGGGAAAACTAGAAAGTTGAGGGAAGTTAAGTCTCGTTCTTTGCTACCCGGGTTGATATTTCTTCTGCATGGCAGTCCCAGCGAAGCTTAGAGGGATGGCACCGTATTCCTTACATAGTGCACTTCTTTTGACCAGGGACCACAGGGCTCTGGTCACAAGTATAACACTATATTGGGAATAGGGTGCTATTTGGGACTCAGTCAATGTCACTCCTGCCTGCTCCTTCCCTGAAGAAGGGTAGTAAAAGAAGACAAAATGCAGATCGTTGTTTTCCAGTTTCAGGTTGAGAGGTCACGGTTCATGTTTCCTAGATAGTCAACGTTTGGAGGAACTGTAGTTTGGGGCCAGGCCTTACCACTAGACTGCTGCTCTGGTTCCACCACCACTGAGGAACATACCTGGGTTAAAATAAGGCCAAGGAAGATGTTTTCTCTCCCAAGCTAAAGAAGATGTTTTCATTTCTTCCTAGTAATCAGACGATGGCTCTTGAGTGAGTTACTGCCTATTGTGACCGATTGGATCTTAGTTTGCCTAAAGGGCAGTCTGAGTATCCCTGTTACAAGGATGGTTAAACACCAAAGAATCCCATAACGATTATTTCCAACACATCTATCAAAACAAGAGCTCGAGATCCATCAATTATCAAAGTGAAACTAACTTAGCGAGGTCTGTCTTGGCGAAGGTTTGGAGAGCATAAACAAACACTTGTTCCAGAAGCTTCACAAAATATTATGTCATTGTTCCCTGCCTGAAGATTATCCCATTGTCTCCCTCCGCTCTGCATTTTATTTCTGATGTACACTTAGGGTGTGTTCGTAAATTGGCACACTCAGACGAGAGCACTCTGAAATTGGATGAGATAGCCAGAGTGAATTTACTAACGCACCCTTAATCTTCCACAGATGAACCGCGACACTCCTTCCAGGACTTTCCCCTTCTTTTCTCTTGCGCTAACAATGCTGCCAAATTTTCATAAAACAACAAACACCATTATTCTATTGGAATGACTGTGGCTTTTGTTTCAGACACTCATTTCATTCTTCCCTCTTTCCTTTGTTCTACCATCACACTTTTCAGTCTAATTCTCATCGGTTCACTTAATTAGTCTTTTCTGGTGTTCGTGACGAATTGTGAGCAGGGATCATCATGAACTCATAACTTTTTATCCATCCCAGATGATTTTCTTCATTATGTGATTTTATTATCTGGAACAGGGTTGAGAGGGAGTTTCTCCCTGGCCTAGAGGCATTGCACCATGGACGAAGAGAAAAGGCGCTGGATGGAAGGAGGGAGAATGATAGGGATGGCAGTGGGATGGAGGGTGGAAGATGTGGTTCTGGGGAGGTAGGGATGGAGAGCTGGGGGGGTAATGCTGCAAGTCTGAGATTCAGCACTTGTGCGTTCAGTGTAGTGGGTCAATACACACAATCTGTGACAGATTGGTTAAACTGACTTACATTGGGTCAAAACAGACAGACTACACACAGTCTACACTGAGTGAATAAAACATTAGGAACACCTTCCTAATATTGAGTTGCACTCCACTTTTGCCTCAATTCCTCCGGACATGGACTCTACAAGGCGTCGGAAGCGTTCCACAGGGACGCTGGCCCATGTTGACTCCAATGCTTCCCACAGATGTGTCAAGTTTGCTGGATGTCCTTTGGGTGGTGGAACTTTCTTGATATACACTGGAAACTGTTGAGCGTGAAAAACCCAGCAGCGTTGCAGTTCTTGACACACTCAAACCGGTGCGCCTGGCACCTACTACCACATTCCGTTCAAAGGTACTTAAATATTTTGTCTTGCCCATTCACCCTTTGAATGGCACACATACACAATCCATGCCTCAATTGTCTCAAGCCTCAAAAATCATTCTTTAACCTGTCTCCTCCCCTTCGTCTACATTGATTAAAGTGGATTTAACAAGTGCATCGATACTTTTTTAGTTTTTATTTAATTAGGCAAGTCAATTAAGAACAAATTCTTATTTACAATGATGGCCTACCCTGGCCAAACTCTAACCCGGACGACGCTGGGCCAATTGTGCGCCGCCCTATGGGACTCCCAAACACGGCTGGATGTGATACAGCCTGGAATCGAACCAGGGTCTTAAGTGACACCTCTAGCACTGAGATGCAGGTGAATTTCCTTGAGATTTTGCACCAGGAGTCACCCAACATCAATGTGAAAGACTGGTGGAGAGCATGCCAAGACGCATGAAAGCTGTGATTGAAAATCAGGGTTATTCCACCAAATACGAATTTCTGAACTCTTCCCAAGTTAAAACATTAGTATTGTGTTGTTTAAAAATCTATATGAACTTATTTTCTTTGCATTATTCGAGGTCTGACAACACTGCATCTTTTTTGTTATTTTGACCAGTTGTCGTTTTCTGCAAGTAAATGCTCTAAATGACAATATTTTTATTTGGAATTTGGGAGAAATGTTGTCAGTAGTTTATATAATAAAAAAAAATGTTCATTTTACCCAAACACATACCTATAAATAGTAAAACCAGAGAAACTGATAATTTTGCAGTGGTCTCTTAATTTGTCTCAGAGCTATATATATACATGTTTTTTTCATATATTTTTGGTTTATTTGAAAAAGTTGATATTTTTCAGGGGATGCTGCAGCGCCCTCAGCACCCCTACTTCCCGCGGCTATGAATAGTTTATAATTTGAGACTAAGGCATAACGTGAAACACAGTTCGTATATGGGGTTCAACGGCGGTTGTTTGTACGATACGGCATAGTCTTGCAAACAAAAATGTAATTAAAAGTCTAAGTGATTTAGCCAGGAGTAAAGATTACAAAAGTGTATAACATTCTAGCAAGCTAAAACCTATTCCTTCATTCCAACTGTCATCACTGACATAAATATCCCCCTGTCATCATACCCTCAGGGGTGTAAAACCGTTCTAACTTTCCCTTCATCAAATCCATACCAGACACCTTTATCAGATATGTTTTACAGTGTACTTAAAACTATGGTTGATGATTTTGTGTTGAGGCATTGTTTCAGTATCCAAGGAAACCATTGCAATGGTTTGCAGCACCTTGCCAAACGTTTACTACTGGTCCTGTAGCCAGGTGTCTTGTGGGTGCAGCTGTTTAGTAAGCTGTGGGCTGTTGGTGAGGGGAGGAAGGCACTGCTAGACTATCTGCACGTGAAACACATCCATCGCTCGTCTTCTCCCTGTGTTGAATTAGCTCACAGGAATAGAGGATGCCATGTGGTCTGCTTGCCATTTCCAAATACCTCAAAGTCTTTGAAGTACGTTCAAATCTGAAAAGAAAAGAAGATTAAGAGATCAAATGTTAGTCATTCTGTTTTGTTTCTAAGATTTGCTTAACCCAACTGTGTGGTTAGAAGTCATTTCAGCTCATTTGCATTATTTTCTCTGCTCTGTAAATACCTACAGTGCATTCGGAAAGTATTCAGACCCCTTGACTTTTTCCACATTTCCATTCTAAAATGGATTTAATTGTTTTTTTCCCCCTCATCAATCTACACACAATACCCATAATGACAAGGCAAAAACAGATTTTTAGATTTTTTTTGCAAATGTATTAAAAATAAAAAACTTAAATATCACATGTATGTAAGTATTCAGACCTTTTACTCAGTACTTTGTTGAAGCACCTTTGTCAGCGATTACAGCATCGACTCTTATTGGGTATGACACTACAAGCTTGGCACACCTGTATTTAGAGAGTTTCTCCCATTCTTCTCTGTAGATCCTCTCAAGCTCTGTCAGGTTGGAAGGGGAGCTTCGCTGCACAGCTATTTTCACGTCTCTCCAGAGATGTTCGATCGGGTTCAAGTCTGGGCTCTGGCTGGGCCACTCAAGGACATTCAGAGACTTGTCCCGAAGCCACTCGTGCATTGTCTTGGCTGTGGGCTTAGGGTCGTTGTCCTGTTGGAAGGTGAACCTTCGCCCCAGTTTGAGGTCCTGGGCGCTCTGGAGCAGGTTTTCATCAAGGATCTCTCTGTACTTTGCTCCGTTCATCTTTTCCTCGATCCTGACTCGTCTCCCAGGCCCTGCCGCTGAAAAACTTCTCCACAGCATGATGCTGCCACCACCATGTTTCACCGTAGGGGTGGTGCCAGGTTTCCTCCAGATGTGATGCTTTGGCATTCAGACCAAAGAGTTCAATCTTGGTTTATTAAGACCAGAGAATCTTGTTTCTCATAGTCTGAGAGTCCTTTAGGTGCCTTTTGGCAACTCCAAGCGAACTGTCATGTGCCTTTTACTGAGGTGTGGCTTCCATCTGGCCACTCTACCATAAAGGCCTGATTGGTGGAGTGCTGCAGAGATGGTTGTCCTTCTGGAAGGTTCTCCCATCTCCTCTGGAGCAGGCATGCACTGTCAACTGTGGGACCTTATATAGACAGGTGTGTGCCTTTCCAAATCATTTCCAGTCAATTGAATTTACCACAGGTGGACTCCAATCAAGTTGTAGAAACATCTTATCGATGATCAATGGAAACAGGATGCCCCTGAGCTCAATTTCAAGTCTCATAGCAATTGGTCTGAATGCTTATGTAAATAATGTATTTCTGTTGGTTTTTTCTTATAAAAACCTGTTTTTGCGTTCTCATTGTCAGGTATTGTGTGTAGATTGATGAGGAATACATTTAATTTAATCCATTTTAGAATAAGGCTGTAACGTAACAAAACGTAGAAAAAGTCAAGGGGTCTGAATACTTTACGAATACAGTGTATATAATATTCTGTAACTGAAAATTGTGGATGAATGCTCATTATTGGCCTATTTGGCCTCGACTGTAAATATTATTGTAAATCCTAAAACTGACTTTTCTTCCATGACTGCCTGCATGAAGGTTGGAAACAGACTCTGAAACAAATCTGCCTGTGGACGATTGCCTGAGCCCTGGATATCATTCCGTCCAACATTCAACGCCAGAGAAAAGCCTTCTACCACATAGTGCTGGCAGAAAGTTCAAGAAAATGAGCCAAGATTTATATCCAAGAAAATGTATCCACATAAAGACCAGACTATAAAAAATAAAAATAAACACCTCAAAGATTTTCTTGCTTTAATCTTTATCATCATGCCCATAAGGAGATTGGCACTGGACACTTCCTGTGAAGGGTCTCTTATCTTCTCTGTGCAGAGGTTCAGCTAATATTGACGCAAAGCTTCAAATTATTTCTAAAGGGTCTGGGGGATATGATGACCAGCATGGAGAGGGTCATCCTTTCATCCTCTCTCATTCTGTCTGTGTACTTCGAGCTGAAGTTTAACAGCTTACAGACAGTGTGTTTGGTGCCCTGTAGTGCAGCTGTGGCTTAGCCTGCCCTGTGGAGTTTGTGCCCTGCCCATTGGCAGCCATTGGTCGTGGCTCAGCTCTGTGTCAACCCTGTGGATATCGTACCCTGCCCCTTGGCAGACGTGGGTCGTGGCTCGGTTCTGTGTCAGCCCTGTGGAGATCGTGCCCTACCCTTTGGCAGTCGTGGGTTGTGTCTCAGCTCTGTGTCAGCCCTGTGGAGATCATGCCCTGCCCCTTGGTAGCCGTTGGTCTTGGCTCAGTTCTGTGTCAGCCCTGTGGAGATCGTACCCTGCACCTTGGTAGCCGTTGGTCTTGGCTCAGTTCTGTGTCAACCCTGTGGAGATCGTACCCTGCACCTTGGTAGCCGTTGGTCTTGGCTCAGTTCTGTGTCAGCCCTGTGGAGATCGTACCCTGCACCTTGGTAGCCGTTGGTCTTGGCTCAGTTCTGTGTCAGCCCTGTGGAGATCATGCCCTGCACCTTGGTAGCCGTTGGTCTTGGCTCAGTTCTGTGTCAGCCCTGTGGAGATCGTACCCTGCACCTTGGTAGCCGTTGGTCTTGGCTCAGTTCTGTGTCAGCCCTGTGGAGATCGTACCCTGCACCTTGGTAGCCGTTGGTCGTGGCTCAGCTCTGTGTCAGCCCTGTGGAGATCATGCCCTGCCTCTTGCCAGCCATTGGGGGCTTAGTGCAGACCGAAGGCTATGCTCTCTGGGTCTGTTGGTCTGATAATCCTGGTGCTCGTGGGCTGTAAATCTAAATGGTCTCTGTGGTTTCGTCCACCTTGTTTCATTCCTGACATACCGGCTCTCAGTGCCAGAGGTGGAGAGGGGAGTCACCAGTCTCAGTCACCAGTCGCAGTCACAGCCTCTGGAGTTTTTGGAGAGGGCAGTCTAAGCCGGTTCTGCTTTCTCTTTCGGATCTAAGCCGGGGTACTGTCAAAACACTTTGTGCTGATGTATAAAGGACTTTATGAATACATTTGATTGACTGATTGAGGGCCTGATGACACTTACCAGCAGTTAACCTTCAACTTATATCACCCGGCAGCTCATAGAAGGGTCTAATGTACTCCACCCAAAACACAGTAGTTTTCCACATTACTTGGCTCATATTGGGCACTTACATTGCAGTGCAAACTCACAGACACTGCATCGAAGAGGTCAGAGGCCTACCCACCCAGGGATTCAGTTAGGCACAAACTAAATTGTGCACCCTTTCCCTTTCTATTCTGAGTTCACTCACATTCTATAGGCACAACCTTTACATTGTAACCTGTCAAAGGGATTCCGTAACCATTGTCCTATGCATGAGTATGTACAGAATCACTCTGTTTACAGTCTTAATCATTGTACAGTTGTCTGGGATTATATTTCAGACACTCAGCTTCTGTAAGTGAGTAGGGGAGGGAGATAGAGGATCGTAAAATATTACAAATCAAAGAGGAATGGAGCTAAATAGATGTAATGCCATAAACAATGAACAATGCCTAGATCTTCATTTGACTAAATAAACAAACAATTTCCATTTTACGGACTACTGACTGAGGCAAATCCTGCTAAGCTGCTGCAAATTCCAAGCAGGCGTTATTCAGCAATCACAGAACATTAAAACATCAGAGGGGCTGAAGTGACAGAAGGAAACTAATCCGACGACACTAGATGGATGTTGCCCGGCAACCCAGAAATAGGAAGCTGTGAGAGCAGTCAGAAAGGGTAAAATACTGTAAAAAAAAACACTGTATATTTCACAAAACAGAGAGGCCTCCTATAGGTCATCATGACTGTAGAGTGGTTGAGGATCACACTTTTTCCTCCGGCCATGCATGCCACTATCCTCATTTTTCTGTAGATTTTTACATTTTTTATTTAACCTTTATTTAACCAGGATAGACCCATTGAGGATAAAAACCTAATTTACGAGGGTGTCCTGGCAAGAAGGTCAAACAGGGAAACAGCTGCGTGTACATAAAATATTACAGAAAAATACAAATTATACACAAAAGACAAAGTGTCACAAGTTACAGATACAATTGAGGACTAGAAATAACTGCAGCTACCACAAACAGTTTTGCAGAGTCTTAAAAAACAGGCAAGGACACTAACTCCCCTAACGTTAATATCTTTTGAAGCATGTTCCTGGATGAAGGGGCATTATGGGAAAAAGATTGTTTCCCCATTTCAGTTCTAGCCTTAGGAACAGACAAGGACAGCAGCGACTGTGAAAGAAGACTGTATTGAGTGACTGATCTGGTAGGTAAGGAACAGAGATACAAAGGGAGTTGTCCTATCAATGCTTTGTACATACAAGTGTACCATTGCTTTAGCCTCCTGACATCAAACGGCTGAGTCAAGGCATCTATTGCCTGTTATGAAATGCAAAGCAAGCTGCTGATCACATGACATAGATGAGGCAATAAACGGAGCAATGTTTTGCAGAGAAACAGTAGACAATAAGCAGTGATGTCATGCATTGCTTTGGAAGAAGTGGGAAACTCTTATAATTGGATACATCAGCCTTTCCTTAAAGGGAGTGTAGCACTTACAGTGTTTCTCAGTGCCAGCAATGCATATACTCCCGGGGTTGAAGGTAGCCTAGTGGTTATAGTGTTGGGCCAGTAATCGAAAGGTAGCTAAATCGGATCCTCAAGCTGACAATGTGAAAATCTGTCATTCTACCCCTGAACAAGGCAGTTAACCTGCTGTTCCCCGGTAGACAGTCATTGTAAATATGAATGTCTTCTTAACTGACTTGCCTAGTTAAATAAAGGTAAAACAGATATATATATAATAGTAACCTGGAGCACCCCAAGCAAACATTCCCTAATGTAAAACTCTTAAATCAATTGTTCTAAAAGTTGGGTTTGAGGTTTTCTCCAAGTCAACTCTAACTCCCCCCCCCCAAAAAAATCCCACAGTCAGTGTCACACAATGAATTAGAACTTTGTAAAAAGTGGAATATATTTGTGAGAATGAGACGGGAGATTTGGGCATCTACTCGTCAATCCGCGAGGCACATTTCATCCCTGAGAACTTCCACGGCAATCAACAATGGAAGGAATGCTTCAGCAAGAAGTTGCTTCTCAAAATGGATGCTGTCCCTATATGGCTTCCAAAGCATCTAAAACAGCCAGCAGCACCAGCAGAGACCGAGCATTATCATCTGCTTCAGTGAGCATGGAAGTCAAGCTTGCTACCTCTATGCTAATGTTAGCTAGCTATAGCGCATTTAGCTCACGTCTTCCATCTAAATAACACTGATAAAACTAACAAAATGTAAACATGTCTGCCAGCTGTTGGTAGCATACTGCTGACGCTGTCATACTGTAGACAGTACAGCCTATAGGAAAGATTAGTTTTGGCAGTGACCGAGGATACTTTTACTGTAGTTTTTTGTGGGGGCTGCACTTTGCGGTAATTTGGCAATTCTGTGGCTCCTGGGGAGTTTTCTGTACAGCCTGCCGAAAGGGCTAAACTGAAATATGATGCTTCGGCCATGGATCTGATCGTGAATCTGGTGTCATTTCGGAGAAGCCTCAGAGCTATGCTTTCTTTTGACAGGTGCATTGTGGATTTTACTCAATGGTCAAGTTTCTTTTTTTAAAATCTTAGGATCAATTGCTTCTTGTTGAATAGGCAGCTGCTAACGGCAGCTGCTAATGTTAGCTTGCTATATCTAGCTATTCTCTTCCTCAATTTCTGAATAATTATATATATATTTTTTATTTAACCTTTCTTTAAATAGGCATGGATTTGTGTCTATTTCTTTATTTCTAGCTGGAAAATAAAATAGATTTTGTTTGTGTACTGCCAGATGATGACATAGCTACGTTTGTCACAAAAAATATCCTCCACCTAGCCAGCTAGACAGCAAGCTAAAAGCGAGGAGAGAGGGAAGAGAGAATTCACTCTCTGTTTCGTCTGCTGCTGGCTTGCTATTTTTATTCTATAAAGATTGTAGTTGTGTCAATATGTTGTAAATATTGTAAAAGAATCCTCACAGACGTTGTCCATACTAAAAAGTTAAGTGATACTTACAGCTTACCGTGTACAGTAGACTACAGACAATATGTTCCTCCACCATGTACAGTAGACTACAGACAATATGTTCCTCCATCATGTACAGTAGACTACAGCCAGACAATATGTTCCTCCATCATGTACAGTAGACTACAGACAATATGTTCCTCCATCATGTACAGTAGACTACAGACAATATGTTCCTCCACCATGTACAGTAGACTACAGACAATATGTTCCTCCATCATGTACAGTAGACTACAGACAATATGTTCCTCCATCATGTACAGTAGACTACAGCCAGACAATATGTTCCTCCACCATGTACAGTAGACTACAGACAATATGTTCCTCCATCATGTACAGTAGACTACAGACAATATGTTCCTCCATCATGTACAGTAGACTACAGACAGACAATATGTTCCTCCACCATGTACAGTAGACTACAGCCAGGCAATATGTTCCTCCATCATGTACAGTAGACTACAGACAATATGTTCCTCCATCATGTACAGTAGACTACAGACAATATGTTCCTCCATCATGTACAGTAGACTACAGACAATATGTTCCTCCACCATGTACAGAAGACTACAGGCATTATGTTCCTCCACCATGTACAGTAGACTACAGACAATATGTTCCTCCACCATGTACAGTAGACTACAGACAATATGTTCCTCCATCATGTACAGTAGACTACAGGCAATATGTTCCTCCATCATGTACAGTAGACTACAGACAATATGTTCCTCCACCATGTACAGTAGACTACAGCCAGACAATATGTTCCTCCATCATGTACAGTAGACTACAGACAATATGTTCCTCCATCATGTACAGTAGACTACAGACAATATGTTCCTCCACCATGTACAGTAGACTACAGCCAGACAATATGTTCCTCCATCATGTACAGTAGACTACAGACAA
The DNA here is from genome assembly GCF_965601325.2 of Salmo salar. NCBI lineage: Eukaryota > Metazoa > Chordata > Actinopteri > Salmoniformes > Salmonidae > Salmo > Salmo salar. Next base: position 116,203,281 of record NC_138300.1, read on the forward strand.
TATGTTCCTCCACCATGTACAGTAGACTACAGCCAGACAATATGTTCCTCCACCATGTACAGTAGACTACAGACAATATGTTCCTCCATCATGTACAGTAGACTACAGCCAGAAAATATGTTCTTCCATCGTGTACAGTAGACTACAGACAATATGTTCCTCCATCATGTACAGTAGACTACAGCCAGGAAATATGTTCCTCCATCATGTACAGTAGACTACAGACAATATGTTCCTCCATCATGTACAGTAGACTGCAGACAATATGTTCCTCCATCATGTACAGTAGACTACAGCCAGACAATATGTTCCTCCATCATGTACAGTAGACTACAGACAATATGTTCCTCCATCAAGTACAATAGACTACAGACAATATGTTCCTCCACCATGTACAGTAGACTACAGCCAGACAATATGTTCCTCCATCATGTACAGTAGACTACAGACAATATGTTCTTCCATTATGTACAGTAGACTACAGACAATATGTTCCTCCATCATGTACAATAGACTACAGACAATATGTTCCTCCACCATGTACAGTAGACTACAGACAATATGTTCCTCCATCATGTACAGTAGACTATAGCCAGACAATATGTTCCTCCACCATGTACAGTAGACTACAGACAATATGTTCCTCCATCATGTACAGTAGACTGCAGACAATATGTTCCTCCACCATGTACAGTAGACTGCAGACAATATGTTCCTCCAACATATACAGTAGACTACAGCCAGACAATATGTTCCTCCATCATGTACAGTAGACTACAGACAATATGTTCCTCCAACATGTACAGTAGACTACAGCCAGACAATATGTTCCTCCATCATGTACAGTAGACTACAGACAATATGTTCCTCCATCATGTACAGTAGACTACAGGCAATATGTTCCTCCATCATGTACAGTAGACTACAGACAATATGTTCCTCCATCATGTACAGTAGACTACAGACAATATGTTCCTCCATCATGTACAGTAGACTACAGACAATATGTTCCTCCACCATGTACAGTAGACTACAGACAATATGTTCCTCCACCATGTACAGTAGACTACAGACAATATGTTCCTCCATCATGTACAGTAGACTACAGACAATATGTTCCTCCACCATGTACAGTAGACTACAGACAGACAATATGTTCCTACACCATGTACAGTAGACTACAGACAATATGTTCCTCCATCATGTACAGTAGACTACAGCCAGACAATATGTTCCTACACCATGTACAGTAGACTACAGACAATATGTTCCTCCACCATGTACAGTAGACTACAGCCAGACAATATGTTCCTCCACCATGTACAGTAGACTACAGACAATATGTTCCTCCATCATGTACAGTAGACTACAGGCAATATGTTCCTCCATCATGTACAGTAGACTACAGACAATATGTTCCTCCATCATGTACAGTAGACTACAGCCAGGCAATATGTTCCTCCATCATGTACAGTAGACTACAGACAATATGTTCCTCCATCATCTACAGTAGACTACAGACAATATGTTCCTCCATCATGTACAGTAGACTACAGACAATATGTTCCTCCACCATGTACAGTAGACTACAGACAATATGTTCCTCCACCATGTACAGTAGACTACAGACAATATGTTCCTCCATCATGTACAGTAGACTACAGACAATATGTTCCTCCACCATGTACAGTAGACTACAGACAGACAATATGTTCCTACACCATGTACAGTAGACTACAGACAATATGTTCCTCCATCATGTACAGTAGACTACAGCCAGACAATATGTTCCTCCATCATGTACAGTAGACTACAGCCAGGCAATATGTTCCTCCATCATGTACAGTAGACTACAGACAATATGTTCCTCCATCATGTACAGTAGACAACAGACAATATGTTCCTCCATCATGTACAGTAGACTACAGACAATATGTTCCTCCATCATGTACAGTAGACTACAGACAATATGTTCCTCCATCATGTACAGTAGACTACAGCCAATATGTTCCTCCATCATGTACAGTAGACTACAGACAATATGTTCCTCCATCATGTACAGTAGACTACAGACAATATGTTCCTCCATCATGTACAGTAGACTACAGACAATATGTTCCTCCATCATGTACAGTAGACTACAGACAATATGTTCCTCCATCATGTACAGTAGACTACAGCCAGACAATATGTTCCTCCACCATGTACAGTAGACTACAGACAATATGTTCCTCCATCATGTACTGTAGACTACAGACAGACAATATGTTCCTCCATCATGTAGAGTAGACTACAGCCAGACAATATTTTCCTCCATCATATACAGTAGACTACAGACAGACAATATGTTCCTCCATCATGTACAGTAGACTACAGACAATATGTTCCTCCACCATGTACAGTAGACTACAGACAATATTTTCCTCCATCATGTACAGTAGACTACAGCCAGACAATATGTTCCTCCACCATGTACAGTAGACTACAGCCAGACAATATGTTCCTCCACCATGTACAGTAGACTACAGACAATATGTTCCTCCATCATGTACAGTAGACTACAGACAATATGTTCCTCCATCATGTACAGTAGACTACAGACAATATGTTCCTCCATCATGTACAGTAGACTACAGACAATATGTTCCTCCACCATGTACAGTAGACTACAGACAATATGTTCCTCCATCATGTACAGTAGACTACAGACAATATGTTCCTCCATCATGTACAGTAGACTACAGACAATATGTTCCTCCACCATGTACAGTAGACTACAGCACAATATGTTCCTCCATCATGTACAGTAGACTACAGACAATATGTTCCTCCATCATGTACAGTAGACTACAGCCAGACAATATGTTCCTCCATCATGTACAGTAGAATACAGACAATATGTTCCTCCACCATGTACAGTAGACTACAGACAATATGTTCCTCCATCATGTACAGTAGACTACAGACAGACAATATGTTCCTCCATGTACAGTAGACTACAGACAATATGTTCCTCCACCATGTACAGTAGACTACAGACAGACAATATGTTCCTCCATGTACAGTAGACTACAGACAATATGTTCCTCCACCATGTACAGTAGACTACAGACAATATGTTCCTCCATCATGTACAGTAGACTACAGACAATATGTTCCTCCATCATGTACAGTAGACTACAGACAATATGTTCCTCCACCATGTACAGTAGACTACAGACAATATGTTCCTCCACCATGTACAGTAGACTACAGACAATATGTTCCTCCATCATGTACAGTAGACTACAGACAATATGTTCCTCCACCATGTACAGTAGACTACAGACAGACAATATGTTCCTACACCATGTACAGTAGACTACAGACAATATGTTCCTCCAACATGTACAGTAGACTACAGACAATATGTTCCTCCATCATGTACAGTAGACTACAGACAATATGTTCCTCCATCATGTACAGTAGACTACAGCCAGACAATATGTTCCTCCATCATGTACAGTAGACTACAGACAATATGTTCCTCCATCATGTACAGTAGACTACAGACAATATGTTCCTCCACCATGTACAGTAGACTACAGACAATATGTTCCTCCATCATGTACAGTAGACTACAGGCAATATGTTCCTCCATCATGTACAGTAGACTACAGACATTATGTTCCTCCACCATGTACAGTAGACTACAGACAATATGTTCCTCCATCATGTACAGTAGACTACAGCCAATATGTTCCTCCACCATGTACAGTAGACTACAGACAATATGTTCCTCCATCATGTACAGTAGACTACAGCCAGACAATATGTTCCTCCATCATGTACAGTAGACTACAGACAATATGTTCCTCCACCATGTACAGTAGACTACAGACAATATGTTCCTCCATCATGTACAGTAGACTACAGACAGACAATATGTTCCTCCATGTACAGTAGACTACAGACAATATGTTCCTCCACCATGTACAGTAGACTACAGACAATATGTTCCTCCATCATGTACAGTAGACTACAGGCAATATGTTCCTCCATCATGTACAGTAGACTACAGACAATATGTTCCTCCACCATGTACAGTAGACTACAGACAATATGTTCCTCCACCATGTACAGTAGACTACAGACAATATGTTCCTCCATCATGTACAGTAGACTACAGACAATATGTTCCTCCACCATGTACAGTAGACTACAGACAGACAATATGTTCCTACACCATGTACAGTAGACTACAGACAATATGTTCCTCCAACATGTACAGTAGACTACAGACAATATGTTCCTCCATCATGTACAGTAGACTACAGACAATATGTTCCTCCATCATGTACAATAGACTACAGCCAGACAATATGTTCCTCCACCATGTACAGTAGACTACAGACAATATGTTCCTCCATCATGTACAGTAGACTACAGCCAGACAATATGTTCCTCCACCATGTACAGTAGACTACAGACAATATGTTCCTCCACCATGTACAGTAGACTACAGACAATATGTTCCTCCATCATGTACAGTAGACTACAGACAATATGTTCCTCCACCATGTACAGTAGACTACAGACAATATGTTCCTCCATCATGTACAGTAGACTACAGGCAGTATGTTCCTCCATCATGTATAGTAGACTACAGACATTATGTTCCTCCATCATGTACAGTAGACTACAGACATTATGTTCCTCCATCATGTACAGTAGACTACAGACAATATGTTCCTCCATCATGTACAGTAGACTACAGACAATATGTTCCTCCATCATGTACAGTAGACTACAGACAGACAATATGTTCCTCCATGCACAGTAGACTACAGACAATATGTTCCTCCACCATGTACAGTAGACTACAGCCAGACAATATGTTCCTCCATCTTGTACAGTAGACTACAGACAATATGTTCCTCCACCATGTACAGTAGACTACAGGCAATATGTTCCTCCATCATGTACAGTAGACTACAGACATTATGTTCCTCCACCATGTACAGTAGACTACAGACAATATGTTCCTCCATCATGTACAGTAGACTACAGACAATATGTTCCTCCACCATGTACAGTAGACTACAGACAGACAATATGTTCCTACACCATGTACAGTAGACTACAGACAATATGTTCCTCCATCATGTACAGTAGACTACAGCCAGACAATATGTTCCTCCATCATGTACAGTAGACTACAGCCAGGCAATATGTTCCTCCATCATGTACAGTAGACTACAGACAATATGTTCCTCCATCATGTACAGTAGACTACAGACAATATGTTCCTCCATCATGTACAGTAGACTACAGACAATATGTTCCTCCATCATGTACAGTAGACTGCAGACAATATGTTCCTCCATCATGTACAGTAGACTACAGACAATATGTTCCTCCATCATGTACAGTAGACTACAGACAATATGTTCCTCCATCATGTACAGTAGACTACAGACAATATGTTCCTCCATAATGTACAGTAGACTACAGACAATATGTTCCTCCACCATGTACAGTAGACTACAGACAATATGTTCCTCCATCATGTACAGTAGAATACAGACAATATGTTCCTCCATCATGTACAGTAGACTACAGACAATATGTTCCTCCACCATGTACAGTAGACTACAGGCAATATGTTCCTCCATCATGTACAGTAGACTACAGACAATATGTTCCTCCATCATGTACAGTAGACTACAGCCAGACAATATGTTCCTCCACCATGTACAGTAGACTACAGACAATATGTTCCTCCATCATGTACAGTAGACTACAGACAATATGTTCCTCCAGCATGTACAGTAGACTACAGCCAGACAATATGTTCCTCCACCATGTACAGTAGACTACAGACAATATGTTCCTCCATCATGTACTGTAGACTACAGACAGACAATATGTTCCTCCATCATGTAGAGTAGACTACAGCCAGACAATATTTTCCTCCATCATATACAGTAGACTACAGACAGACAATATGTTCCTCCATCATGTACAGTAGACTACAGACAATATGTTCCTCCACCATGTACAGTAGACTACAGACAATATTTTCCTCCATCATGTACAGTAGATTACAGACAATATGTTCCTCCATCATGTACAGTAGACTACAGCCAGACAATATGTTCCTCCATCATGTACAGTAGACTACAGACAATATGTTCCTCCATCATGTACAGTAGACTACAGCCAGACAATATGTTCCTCCATCATGTACAGTAGACTACAGACAATATGTTCCTCCATCATGTACAGTAGACTACAGACAATATGTTCCTCCATCATGTACAGTAGACTACAGACAATATGTTCCTCCATCATGTACAGTAGACTACAGACAATATGTTCCTCCATCATGTACAGTAGACTACAGACAATATGTTCCTCCATCATGTACAGTAGACTACAGACAATATGTTCCTCCATCATGTACAGTAGACTACAGACAATATGTTCCTCCACCATGTACAGTAGACTACAGACAATATGTTCCTCCACCATGTACAGTAGACTACAGACAATATGTTCCTCCACCATGTACAGTAGACTACAGACAATATGTTCCTCCATCATGTACAGTAGACTACAGCCAATATGTTCCTCCACCATGTACAGTAGACTACAGACAATATGTTCCTCCATCATGTACAGTAGACTACAGCCAGACAATATGTTCCTCCATCATGTACAGTAGAATACAGACAATATGTTCCTCCACCATGTACAGTAGACTACAGACAATATGTTCCTCCATCATGTACAGTAGACTACAGACAGACAATATGTTCCTCCATGTACAGTAGACTACAGACAATATGTTCCTCCAAAATGTACAGTAGACTACAGCCAGACAATATGTTCCTCCATCATGTACAGTAGACTACAGACAATATGTTCCTCCACCATGTACAGTAGACTACAGACAATATGTTCCTCCACCATGTACAGTAGACTACAGACAATATGTTCCTCCATCATGTACAGTAGACTACAGACAATATGTTCCTCCACCATGTACAGTAGACTACAGACAGACAATATGTTCCTACACCATGTACAGTAGACTACAGACAATATGTTCCTCCAACATGTACAGTAGACTACAGACAATATGTTCCTCCATCATGTACAGTAGACTACAGACAATATGTTCCTCCATCATGTACAGTAGACTACAGCCAGACAATATGTTCCTCCACCATGTACAGTAGACTACAGACAATATGTTCCTCCATCATGTACAGTAGACTACAGCCAGACAATATGTTCCTCCACCATGTACAGTAGACTACAGACAATATGTTCCTCCACCATGTACAGTAGACTACAGACAATATGTTCCTCCATCATGTACAGTAGACTACAGACAATATGTTCCTCCACCATGTACAGTAGACTACAGCCAGACAATATGTTCCTCCACCATGTACAGTAGACTACAGACAATATGTTCCTCCATCATGTACAGTAGACTACAGACAATATGTTCCTCCATCATGTACAGTAGACTACAGACAATATGTTCCTCCATCATGTACAGTAGACTACAGACAATATGTTCCTCCACCATGTACAGTAGACTACAGACAATATGTTCCTCCATCATGTACAGTAGACTACAGACAATATGTTCCTCCATCATGTACAGTAGACTACAGACAATATGTTCCTCCACCATGTACAGTAGACTACAGGCAATATGTTCCTCCATCATGTACAGTAGACTACAGACAATATGTTCCTCCATCATGTACAGTAGACTACAGCCAGACAATATGTTCCTCCACCATGTACAGTAGACTACAGACAATATGTTCCTCCATCATGTACAGTAGACTACAGACAATATGTTCCTCCACCATGTACAGTAGACTACAGCCAGACAATATGTTCCTCCACCATGTACAGTAGACTACAGACAAGATGTTCCTCCATCATGTACTGTAGACTACAGACAGACAATATGTTCCTCCATCATGTAGAGTAGACTACAGCCAGACAATATTTTCCTCCATCATATACAGTAGACTACAGACAGACAATATGTTCCTCCATCATGTACAGTAGACTACAGACAATATGTTCCTCCACCATGTACAGTAGACTACAGACAATATTTTCCTCCATCATGTACAGTAGACTACAGACAATATGTTCCTCCATCATGTACAGTAGACTACAGCCAGACAATATGTTCCTCCATCATGTACAGTAGACTACAGACAATATGTTCCTCCATCATGTACAGTAGACTACAGCCAGACAATATGTTCCTCCATCATGTACAGTAGACTACAGACAATATGTTCCTCCATCATGTACAGTAGACTACAGACAATATGTTCCTCCATCATGTACAGTAGACTACAGACAATATGTTCCTCCATCATGTACAGTAGACTACAGACAATATGTTCCTCCATCATGTACAGTAGACTACAGACAATATGTTCCTCCATCATGTACAGTAGACTACAGACAATATGTTCCTCCATCATGTACAGTAGACTACAGACAATATGTTCCTCCACCATGTACAGTAGACTACAGACAATATGTTCCTCCACCATGTACAGTAGACTACAGACAATATGTTCCTCCACCATGTACAGTAGACTACAGACAATATGTTCCTCCATCATGTACAGTAGACTACAGCCAATATGTTCCTCCACCATGTACAGTAGACTACAGACAATATGTTCCTCCATCATGTACAGTAGACTACAGCCAGACAATATGTTCCTCCATCATGTACAGTAGAATACAGACAATATGTTCCTCCACCATGTACAGTAGACTACAGACAATATGTTCCTCCATCATGTACAGTAGACTACAGACAGACAATATGTTCCTCCATGTACAGTAGACTACAGACAATATGTTCCTCCAACATGTACAGTAGACTACAGCCAGACAATATGTTCCTCCATCATGTACAGTAGACTACAGACAATATGTTCCTCCACCATGTACAGTAGACTACAGACAATATGTTCCTCCACCATGTACAGTAGACTACAGACAATATGTTCCTCCATCATGTACAGTAGACTACAGACAATATGTTCCTCCACCATGTACAGTAGACTACAGACAGACAATATGTTCCTACACCATGTACAGTAGACTACAGACATTATGTTCCTCCATCATGTACAGTAGACTACAGACAATATGTTCCTCCATCATGTACAGTAGACTACAGACAATATGTTCCTCCATCATGTACAGTAGACTACAGACAATATGTTCCTCCATCATGTACAGTAGACTACAGACAGACAATATGTTCCTCCACTGCACAGTAGACTACAGACAATATGTTCCTCCATCATGTACAGTAGACTACAGACAGACAATATGTTCCTCCATGTACAGTAGACTACAGACAATATGTTCCTCCACCATGTACAGTAGACTACAGACAGACAATATGTTCCTCCATGTACAGTAGACTACAGACAATATGTTCCTCCACCATGTACAGTAGACTACAGACAATATGTTCCTCCATCATGTACAGTAGACTACAGACAATATGTTCCTCCATCATGTACAGTAGACTACAGACAATATGTTCCTCCACCATGTACAGTAGACTACAGACAATATGTTCCTCCACCATGTACAGTAGACTACAGACAATATGTTCCTCCATCATGTACAGTAGACTACAGACAATATGTTCCTCCACCATGTACAGTAGACTACAGACAGACAATATGTTCCTACACCATGTACAGTAGACTACAGACAATATGTTCCTCCAACATGTACAGTAGACTACAGACAATATGTTCCTCCATCATGTACAGTAGACTACAGACAATATGTTCCTCCATCATGTACAATAGACTACAGCCAGACAATATGTTCCTCCATCATGTACAGTAGACTACAGACAATATGTTCCTCCATCATGTACAGTAGACTACAGACAATATGTTCCTCCACCATGTACAGTAGACTACAGACAATATGTTCCTCCATCATGTACAGTAGACTACAGGCAATATGTTCCTCCATCATGTACAGTAGACTACAGACATTATGTTCCTCCACCATGTACAGTAGACTACAGACAATATGTTCCTCCATCATGTACAGTAGACTACAGCCAATATGTTCCTCCACCATGTACAGTAGACTACAGACAATATGTTCCTCCATCATGTACAGTAGACTACAGCCAGACAATATGTTCCTCCATCATGTACAGTAGAATACAGACAATATGTTCCTCCACCATGTACAGTAGACTACAGACAATATGTTCCTCCATCATGTACAGTAGACTACAGACAGACAATATGTTCCTCCATGTACAGTAGACTACAGACAATATGTTCCTCCACCATGTACAGTAGACTACAGACAATATGTTCCTCCATCATGTACAGTAGACTACAGGCAATATGTTCCTCCATCATGTACAGTAGACTACAGACAATATGTTCCTCCACCATGTACAGTAGACTACAGAAAATATGTTCCTCCACCATGTACAGTAGACTACAGACAATATGTTCCTCCATCATGTACAGTAGACTACAGACAATATGTTCCTCCACCATGTACAGTAGACTACAGACAGACAATATGTTCCTACACCATGTACAGTAGACTACAGACAATATGTTCCTCCAACATGTACAGTAGACTACAGACAATATGTTCCTCCATCATGTACAGTAGACTACAGACAATATGTTCCTCCATCATGTACAATAGACTACAGCCAGACAATATGTTCCTCCACCATGTACAGTAGACTACAGACAATATGTTCCTCCATCATGTACAGTAGACTACAGCCAGACAATATGTTCCTCCACCATGTACAGTAGACTACAGACAATATGTTCCTCCACCATGTACAGTAGACTACAGACAATATGTTCCTCCACCATGTACAGTAGACTACAGACAATATGTTCCTCCACCATGTACAGTAGACTACAGACAATATGTTCCTCCATCATGTACAGTAGACTACAGGCAGTATGTTCCTCCATCATGTACAGTAGACTACAGACAATATGTTCCTCCATCATGTACAGTAGACTACAGACAGTATGTTCCTCCATCATGTACAGTAGACTACAGACAATATGTTCCTCCATCATGTACAGTAGACTACAGACAATATGTTCCTCCATCATGTACAGTAGACTACAGACAGACAATATGTTCCTCCATGTACAGTAGACTACAGACAATATGTTCCTCCACCATGTACAGTAGACTACAGCCAGACAATATGTTCCTCCATCATGTACAGTAGACTACAGACAATATGTTCCTCCACCATGTACAGTAGACTACAGAGCAATATGTTCCTCCATCATGTACAGTAGACTACAGACAATATGTTCCTCCACCATGTACAGTAGACTACAGACAATATGTTCCTCCATCATGTACAGTAGACTACAGACAATATGTTCCTCCACCATGTACAGTAGACTACAGACAGACAATATGTTCCTACACCATGTACAGTAGACTACAGACAATATGTTCCTCCATCATGTACAGTAGACTACAGCCAGACAATATGTTCCTCCATCATGTACAGTAGACTACAGCCAGGCAATATGTTCCTCCATCATGTACAGTAGACTACAGACAATATGTTCCTCCATCATGTACAGTAGACTACAGACAATATGTTCCTCCATCATGTACAGTAGACTACAGACAATATGTTCCTCCATCATGTACAGTAGACTGCAGACAATATGTTCCTCCATCATGTACAGTAGACTACAGACAATATGTTCCTCCATCATGTACAGTAGACTACAGACAATATGTTCCTCCATCATGTACAGTAGACTACAGACAATATGTTCCTCCATAATGTACAGTAGACTACAGACAATATGTTCCTCCACCATGTACAGTAGACTACAGACAATATGTTCCTCCATCATGTACAGTAGAATACAGACAATATGTTCCTCCATCATGTACAGTAGACTACAGACAATATGTTCCTCCACCATGTACAGTAGACTACAGGCAATATGTTCCTCCATCATGTACAGTAGACTACAGACAATATGTTCCTCCATCATGTACAGTAGACTACAGCCAGACAATATGTTCCTCCACCATGTACAGTAGACTACAGACAATATGTTCCTCCATCATGTACAGTAGACTACAGACAATATGTTCCTCCAGCATGTACAGTAGACTACAGCCAGACAATATGTTCCTCCACCATGTACAGTAGACTACAGACAATATGTTCCTCCATCATGTACTGTAGACTACAGACAGACAATATGTTCCTCCATCATGTAGAGTAGACTACAGCCAGACAATATTTTCCTCCATCATATACAGTAGACTACAGACAGACAATATGTTCCTCCATCATGTACAGTAGACTACAGACAATATGTTCCTCCACCATGTACAGTAGACTACAGACAATATTTTCCTCCATCATGTACAGTAGATTACAGACAATATGTTCCTCCATCATGTACAGTAGACTACAGCCAGACAATATGTTCCTCCATCATGTACAGTAGACTACAGACAATATGTTCCTCCATCATGTACAGTAGACTACAGCCAGACAATATGTTCCTCCATCATGTACAGTAGACTACAGACAATATGTTCCTCCATCATGTACAGTAGACTACAGACAATATGTTCCTCCATCATGTACAGTAGACTACAGACAATATGTTCCTCCATCATGTACAGTAGACTACAGACAATATGTTCCTCCATCATGTACAGTAGACTACAGACAATATGTTCCTCCATCATGTACAGTAGACTACAGACAATATGTTCCTCCATCATGTACAGTAGACTACAGACAATATGTTCCTCCACCATGTACAGTAGACTACAGACAATATGTTCCTCCATCATGTACAGTAGACTACAGACAATATGTTCCTCCACCATGTACAGTAGACTACAGACAATATGTTCCTCCACCATGTACAGTAGACTACAGACAATATGTTCCTCCACCATGTACAGTAGACTACAGACAATATGTTCCTCCATCATGTACAGTAGACTACAGCCAATATGTTCCTCCACCATGTACAGTAGACTACAGACAATATGTTCCTCCATCATGTACAGTAGACTACAGCCAGACAATATGTTCCTCCATCATGTACAGTAGAATACAGACAATATGTTCCTCCACCATGTACAGTAGACTACAGACAATATGTTCCTCCATCATGTACAGTAGACTACAGACAGACAATATGTTCCTCCATGTACAGTAGACTACAGACAATATGTTCCTCCAAAATGTACAGTAGACTACAGCCAGACAATATGTTCCTCCATCATGTACAGTAGACTACAGACAATATGTTCCTCCACCATGTACAGTAGACTACAGACAATATGTTCCTCCACCATGTACAGTAGACTACAGACAATATGTTCCTCCATCATGTACAGTAGACTACAGACAATATGTTCCTCCACCATGTACAGTAGACTACAGACAGACAATATGTTCCTACACCATGTACAGTAGACTACAGACAATATGTTCCTCCAACATGTACAGTAGACTACAGACAATATGTTCCTCCATCATGTACAGTAGACTACAGACAATATGTTCCTCCATCATGTACAGTAGACTACAGCCAGACAATATGTTCCTCCACCATGTACAGTAGACTACAGACAATATGTTCCTCCATCATGTACAGTAGACTACAGCCAGACAATATGTTCCTCCACCATGTACAGTAGACTACAGACAATATGTTCCTCCACCATGTACAGTAGACTACAGACAATATGTTCCTCCATCATGTACAGTAGACTACAGACAATATGTTCCTCCACCATGTACAGTAGACTACAGCCAGACAATATGTTCCTCCACCATGTACAGTAGACTACAGACAATATGTTCCTCCATCATGTACAGTAGACTACAGACAATATGTTCCTCCATCATGTACAGTAGACTACAGACAATATGTTCCTCCATCATGTACAGTAGACTACAGACAATATGTTCCTCCACCATGTACAGTAGACTACAGACAATATGTTCCTCCATCATGTACAGTAGAATACAGACAATATGTTCCTCCATCATGTACAGTAGACTACAGACAATATGTTCCTCCACCATGTACAGTAGACTACAGGCAATATGTTCCTCCATCATGTACAGTAGACTACAGACAATATGTTCCTCCATCATGTACAGTAGACTACAGCCAGACAATATGTTCCTCCACCATGTACAGTAGACTACAGACAATATGTTCCTCCATCATGTACAGTAGACTACAGACAATATGTTCCTCCACCATGTACAGTAGACTACAGCCAGACAATATGTTCCTCCACCATGTACAGTAGACTACAGACAAGATGTTCCTCCATCATGTACTGTAGACTACAGACAGACAATATGTTCCTCCATCATGTAGAGTAGACTACAGCCAGACAATATTTTCCTCCATCATATACAGTAGACTACAGACAGACAATATGTTCCTCCATCATGTACAGTAGACTACAGACAATATGTTCCTCCACCATGTACAGTAGACTACAGACAATATTTTCCTCCATCATGTACAGTAGATTACAGACAATATGTTCCTCCATCATGTACAGTAGACTACAGCCAGACAATATGTTCCTCCATCATGTACAGTAGACTACAGACAATATGTTCCTCCATCATGTACAGTAGACTACAGCCAGACAATATTTTCCTCCATCATGTACAGTAGACTACAGACAATATGTTCCTCCATCATGTACAGTAGACTACAGACAATATGTTCCTCCATCATGTACAGTAGACTACAGACAATATGTTCCTCCATCATGTACAGTAGACTACAGACAATATGTTCCTCCATCATTTACAGTAGACTACAGACAATATGTTCCTCCATCATGTACAGTAGACTACAGACAATATGTTCCTCCATCATGTACAGTAGACTACAGACAATATGTTCCTCCACCATGTACAGTAGACTACAGACAATATGTTCCTCCACCATGTACAGTAGACTACAGACAATATGTTCCTCCACCATGTACAGTAGACTACAGACAATATGTTCCTCCATCATGTACAGTAGACTACAGCCAATATGTTCCTCCACCATGTACAGTAGACTACAGACAATATGTTCCTCCATCATGTACAGTAGACTACAGCCAGACAATATGTTCCTCCATCATGTACAGTAGAATACAGACAATATGTTCCTCCACCATGTACAGTAGACTACAGACAATATGTTCCTCCATCATGTACAGTAGACTACAGACAGACAATATGTTCCTCCATGTACAGTAGACTACAGACAATATGTTCCTCCAAAATGTACAGTAGACTACAGCCAGACAATATGTTCCTCCATCATGTACAGTAGACTACAGACAATATGTTCCTCCACCATGTACAGTAGACTACAGACAATATGTTCCTCCACCATGTACAGTAGACTACAGACAATATGTTCCTCCATCATGTACAGTAGACTACAGACAATATGTTCCTCCACCATGTACAGTAGACTACAGACAGACAATATGTTCCTACACCATGTACAGTAGACTACAGACATTATGTTCCTCCATCATGTACAGTAGACTACAGACATTATGTTCCTCCGTCATGTACAGTAGACTACAGACAATATGTTCCTCCATCATGTACAGTAGACTACAGACAATATGTTCCTCCATCATGTACAGTAGACTACAGACAGACAATATGTTCCTCCATGAACAGTAGACTACAGACAATATGTTCCTCCACCATGTACAGTAGACTACAGCCAGACAATATGTTCCTCCATCTTGTACAGTAGACTACAGACAATATGTTCCTCCACCATGTACAGTAGACTACAGACAATATGTTCCTCCACCATGTACAGTAGACTACAGACAATATGTTACTCCATCATGTACAGTAGACTACAGACAATATGTTCCTCCACCATGTACAGTAGACTACAGACAGACAATATGTTCCTACACCATGTACAGTAGACTACAGACAATATGTTCCTCCATCATGTACAGTAGACTACAGACAATATGTTCCTCCATCATGTACAGTAGACTACAGCCAGACAATATGTTCCTCCATCATGTACAGTAGACTACAGCCAGGCAATATGTTCCTCCATCATGTACAGTAGACTACAGACAATATGTTCCTCCATCATGTACAGTAGACTACAGACAATATGTTCCTCCATCATGTACAGTAGACTACAGACACTATGTTCCTCCATCATGTACAGTAGACTGCAGACAATATGTTCCTCCATCATGTACAGTAGACTACAGACAATATGTTCCTCCATCATGTACAGTAGACTACAGACAATATGTTCCTCCATCATGTACAGTAGACTGCAGACAATATGTTCCTCCATCATGTACAGTAGACTACAGACAATATGTTCCTCCATCATGTACAGTAGACTACAGACAATATGTTCCTCCATCATGTACAGTAGACTACAGACAATATGTTCCTCCATCATGTACAGTAGACTACAGACAATATGTTCCTCCACCATGTACAGTAGACTACAGACAATATGTTCCTCCATCATGTACAGTAGAATACAGACAATATGTTCCTCCATCATGTACAGTAGACTACAGACAATATGTTCCTCCACCATGTACAGTAGACTACAGGCAATATGTTCCTCCATCATGTACAGTAGACTACAGACAATATGTTCCTCCACCATGTACAGTAGACTACAGCCAGACAATATGTTCCTCCACCATGTACAGTAGACTACAGATAATATGTTCCTCCATCATGTACTGTAGACTACAGACAGACAATATGTTCCTCCATCATGTAGAGTAGACTACAGCCAGACAATATTTTCCTCCATCATATACAGTAGACTACAGACAGACAATATGTTCCTCCATCATGTACAGTAGACTACAGACAATATGTTCCTCCACCATGTACAGTAGACTACAGACAATATTTTCCTCCATCATGTACAGTAGACTACAGCCAGACAATATGTTCCTCCATCATGTACAGTAGACTACAGCCAGACAATATGTTCCTCCACCATGTACAGTAGACTACAGACAATATGTTCCTCCATCATGTACAGTAGACTACAGACAATATGTTCCTCCATCATGTACAGTAGACTACAGACAATATGTTCCTCCATCATGTACAGTAGACTACAGACAATATGTTCCTCCATCATGTACAGTAGACTACAGACAATATGTTCCTCCATCATGTACAGTAGACTACAGACAATATGTTCCTCCACCATGTACAGTAGACTACAGACAATATGTTCCTCCACCATGTACAGTAGACTACAGACAATATGTTCCTCCACCATGTACAGTAGACTACAGACAATATGTTCCTCCATCATGTACAGTAGACTACAGCCAATATGTTCCTCCACCATGTACAGTAGACTACAGACAATATGTTCCTCCATCATGTACAGTAGACTACAGCCAGACAATATGTTCCTCCATCATGTACAGTAGAATACAGACAATATGTTCCTCCACCATGTACAGTAGACTACAGACAATATGTTCCTCCATCATGTACAGTAGACTACAGACAGACAATATGTTCCTCCATGTACAGTAGACTACAGACAATATGTTCCTCCAACATGTACAGTAGACTACAGCCAGACAATATGTTCCTCCATCATGTACAGTAGACTACAGACAATATGTTCCTCCACCATGTACAGTAGACTACAGACAATATGTTCCTCCACCATGTACAGTAGACTACAGACAATATGTTCCTCCATCATGTACAGTAGACTACAGACAATATGTTCCTCCACCATGTACAGTAGACTACAGACAGACAATATGTTCCTACACCATGTACAGTAGACTACAGACAATATGTTCCTCCAACATGTACAGTAGACTACAGACAATATGTTCCTCCATCATGTACAGTAGACTACAGACAATATGTTCCTCCATCATGTACAGTAGACTGCAGCCAGACAATATGTTCCTCCACCATGTACAGTAGACTACAGACAATATGTTCCTCCATCATGTACAGTAGACTACAGACAATATGTTCCTCCACCATGTACAGTAGACTACAGACAGACAATATGTTCCTCCACCATGTACAGTAGACTACAGACAATATGTTCCTCCATCATGTACAGTAGACTACAGACAATATGTTCCTCCATCATGTACAGTAGACTGCAGACAATATGTTCCTCCATCATGTACAGTAGACTACAGACAATATGTTCCTCCATCATGTACAGTAGACTACAGACAATATGTTCCTCCATCATGTACAGTAGACTACAGACAATATGTTCCTCCATAATGTACAGTAGACTACAGACAATATGTTCCTCCACCATGTACAGTAGACTACAGACAATATGTTCCTCCATCATGTACAGTAGAATACAGACAATATGTTCCTCCATCATGTACAGTAGACTACAGATAATATGTTCCTCCACCATGTACAGTAGACTACAGGCAATATGTTCCTCCATCATGTACAGTAGACTACAGACAATATGTTCCTCCATCATGTACAGTAGACTACAGCCAGACAATATGTTCCTCCACCATGTACAGTAGACTACAGACAATATGTTCCTCCATCATGTACAGTAGACTACAGACAATATGTTCCTCCAGCATGTACAGTAGACTACAGCCAGACAATATGTTCCTCCACCATGTACAGTAGACTACAGACAATATGTTCCTCCATCATGTACTGTAGACTACAGACAGACAATATGTTCCTCCATCATGTAGAGTAGACTACAGCCAGACAATATTTTCCTCCATCATATACAGTAGACTACAGACAGACAATATGTTCCTCCATCATGTACAGTAGACTACAGACAATATGTTCCTCCACCATGTACAGTAGACTACAGACAATATTTTCCTCCATCATGTACAGTAGATTACAGACAATATGTTCCTCCATCATGTACAGTAGACTACAGCCAGACAATATGTTCCTCCATCATGTACAGTAGACTACAGACAATATGTTCCTCCATCATGTACAGTAGACTACAGCCAGACAATATTTTCCTCCATCATGTACAGTAGACTACAGACAATATGTTCCTCCATCATGTACAGTAGACTACAGACAATATGTTCCTCCATCATGTACAGTAGACTACAGACAATATGTTCCTCCATCATGTACAGTAGACTACAGACAATATGTTCCTCCATCATTTACAGTAGACTACAGACAATATGTTCCTCCATCATGTACAGTAGACTACAGACAATATGTTCCTCCATCATGTACAGTAGACTACAGACAATATGTTCCTCCACCATGTACAGTAGACTACAGACAATATGTTCCTCCACCATGTACAGTAGACTACAGACAATATGTTCCTCCACCATGTACAGTAGACTACAGACAATATGTTCCTCCATCATGTACAGTAGACTACAGCCAATATGTTCCTCCACCATGTACAGTAGACTACAGACAATATGTTCCTCCATCATGTACAGTAGACTACAGCCAGACAATATGTTCCTCCATCATGTACAGTAGAATACAGACAATATGTTCCTCCACCATGTACAGTAGACTACAGACAATATGTTCCTCCATCATGTACAGTAGACTACAGACAGACAATATGTTCCTCCATGTACAGTAGACTACAGACAATATGTTCCTCCAACATGTACAGTAGACTACAGCCAGACAATATGTTCCTCCATCATGTACAGTAGACTACAGACAATATGTTCCTCCACCATGTACAGTAGACTACAGACAATATGTTCCTCCACCATGTACAGTAGACTACAGACAATATGTTCCTCCATCATGTACAGTAGACTACAGACAATATGTTCCTCCACCATGTACAGTAGACTACAGACAGACAATATGTTCCTACACCATGTACAGTAGACTACAGACAATATGTTCCTCCAACATGTACAGTAGACTACAGACAATATGTTCCTCCATCATGTACAGTAGACTACAGACAATATGTTCCTCCATCATGTACAGTAGACTACAGCCAGACAATATGTTCCTCCACCATGTACAGTAGACTACAGACAATATGTTCCTCCATCATGTACAGTAGACTACAGCCAGACAATATGTTCCTCCACCATGTACAGTAGACTACAGACAATATGTTCCTCCACCATGTACAGTAGACTACAGACAATATGTTCCTCCATCATGTACAGTAGACTACAGACAATATGTTCCTCCACCATGTACAGTAGACTACAGCCAGACAATATGTTCCTCCACCATGTACAGTAGACTACAGACAATATGTTCCTCCATCATGTACAGTAGACTACAGACAATATGTTCCTCCATCATGTACAGTAGACTACAGACAATATGTTCCTCCATAATGTACAGTAGACTACAGACAATATGTTCCTCCACCATGTACAGTAGACTACAGACAATATGTTCCTCCATCATGTACAGTAGAATACAGACAATATGTTCCTCCATCATGTACAGTAGACTACAGACAATATGTTCCTCCACCATGTACAGTAGACTACAGGCAATATGTTCCTCCATCATGTACAGTAGACTACAGACAATATGTTCCTCCATCATGTACAGTAGACTACAGCCAGACAATATGTTCCTCCACCATGTACAGTAGACTACAGACAATATGTTCCTCCATCATGTACAGTAGACTACAGACAATATGTTCCTCCACCATGTACAGTAGACTACAGCCAGACAATATGTTCCTCCACCATGTACAGTAGACTACAGACAAGATGTTCCTCCATCATGTACTGTAGACTACAGACAGACAATATGTTCCTCCATCATGTAGAGTAGACTACAGCCAGACAATATTTTCCTCCATCATATACAGTAGACTACAGACAGACAATATGTTCCTCCATCATGTACAGTAGACTACAGACAATATGTTCCTCCACCATGTACAGTAGACTACAGACAATATTTTCCTCCATCATGTACAGTAGATTACAGACAATATGTTCCTCCATCATGTACAGTAGACTACAGCCAGACAATATGTTCCTCCATCATGTACAGTAGACTACAGACAATATGTTCCTCCATCATGTACAGTAGACTACAGCCAGACAATATTTTCCTCCATCATGTACAGTAGACTACAGACAATATGTTCCTCCATCATGTACAGTAGACTACAGACAATATGTTCCTCCATCATGTACAGTAGACTACAGACAATATGTTCCTCCATCATGTACAGTAGACTACAGACAATATGTTCCTCCATCATTTACAGTAGACTACAGACAATATGTTCCTCCATCATGTACAGTAGACTACAGACAATATGTTCCTCCATCATGTACAGTAGACTACAGACAATATGTTCCTCCACCATGTACAGTAGACTACAGACAATTTGTTCCTCCACCATGTACAGTAGACTACAGACAATATGTTCCTCCACCATGTACAGTAGACTACAGACAATATGTTCCTCCATCATGTACAGTAGACTACAGCCAATATGTTCCTCCACCATGTACAGTAGACTACAGACAATATGTTCCTCCATCATGTACAGTAGACTACAGCCAGACAATATGTTCCTCCATCATGTACAGTAGAATACAGACAATATGTTCCTCCACCATGTACAGTAGACTACAGACAATATGTTCCTCCATCATGTACAGTAGACTACAGACAGACAATATGTTCCTCCATGTACAGTAGACTACAGACAATATGTTCCTCCAAAATGTACAGTAGACTACAGCCAGACAATATGTTCCTCCATCATGTACAGTAGACTACAGACAATATGTTCCTCCACCATGTACAGTAGACTACAGACAATATGTTCCTCCACCATGTACAGTAGACTACAGACAATATGTTCCTCCATCATGTACAGTAGACTACAGACAATATGTTCCTCCACCATGTACAGTAGACTACAGACAGACAATATGTTCCTACACCATGTACAGTAGACTACAGACATTATGTTCCTCCATCATGTACAGTAGACTACAGACATTATGTTCCTCCGTCATGTACAGTAGACTACAGACAATATGTTCCTCCATCATGTACAGTAGACTACAGACAATATGTTCCTCCATCATGTACAGTAGACTACAGACAGACAATATGTTCCTCCATGAACAGTAGACTACAGACAATATGTTCCTCCACCATGTACAGTAGACTACAGCCAGACAATATGTTCCTCCATCTTGTACAGTAGACTACAGACAATATGTTCCTCCACCATGTACAGTAGACTACAGACAATATGTTCCTCCACCATGTACAGTAGACTACAGACAATATGTTACTCCATCATGTACAGTAGAATACAGACAATATGTTCCTCCACCATGTACAGTAGACTACAGACAGACAATATGTTCCTACACCATGTACAGTAGACTACAGACAATATGTTCCTCCATCATGTACAGTAGACTACAGACAATATGTTCCTCCATCATGTACAGTAGACTACAGCCAGACAATATGTTCCTCCATCATGTACAGTAGACTACAGCCAGGCAATATGTTCCTCCATCATGTACAGTAGACTACAGACAATATGTTCCTCCATCATGTACAGTAGACTACAGACAATATGTTCCTCCATCATGTACAGTAGACTACAGACACTATGTTCCTCCATCATGTACAGTAGACTGCAGACAATATGTTCCTCCATCATGTACAGTAGACTACAGACAATATGTTCCTCCATCATGTACAGTAGACTACAGACAATATGTTCCTCCATCATGTACAGTAGACTGCAGACAATATGTTCCTCCATCATGTACAGTAGACTACAGACAATATGTTCCTCCATCATGTACAGTAGACTACAGACAATATGTTCCTCCATCATGTACAGTAGACTACAGACAATATGTTCCTCCATCATGTACAGTAGACTACAGACAATATGTTCCTCCACCATGTACAGTAGACTACAGACAATATGTTCCTCCATCATGTACAGTAGAATACAGACAATATGTTCCTCCATCATGTACAGTAGACTACAGACAATATGTTCCTCCACCATGTACAGTAGACTACAGGCAATATGTTCCTCCATCATGTACAGTAGACTACAGACAATATGTTCCTCCACCATGTACAGTAGACTACAGCCAGACAATATGTTCCTCCACCATGTACAGTAGACTACAGATAATATGTTCCTCCATCATGTACTGTAGACTACAGACAGACAATATGTTCCTCCATCATGTAGAGTAGACTACAGCCAGACAATATTTTCCTCCATCATATACAGTAGACTACAGACAGACAATATGTTCCTCCATCATGTACAGTAGACTACAGACAATATGTTCCTCCACCATGTACAGTAGACTACAGACAATATTTTCCTCCATCATGTACAGTAGACTACAGCCAGACAATATGTTCCTCCATCATGTACAGTAGACTACAGCCAGACAATATGTTCCTCCACCATGTACAGTAGACTACAGACAATATGTTCCTCCATCATGTACAGTAGACTACAGACAATATGTTCCTCCATCATGTACAGTAGACTACAGACAATATGTTCCTCCATCATGTACAGTAGACTACAGACAATATGTTCCTCCATCATGTACAGTAGACTACAGACAATATGTTCCTCCATCATGTACAGTAGACTACAGACAATATGTTCCTCCACCATGTACAGTAGACTACAGACAATATGTTCCTCCACCATGTACAGTAGACTACAGACAATATGTTCCTCCACCATGTACAGTAGACTACAGACAATATGTTCCTCCATCATGTACAGTAGACTACAGCCAATATGTTCCTCCACCATGTACAGTAGACTACAGACAATATGTTCCTCCATCATGTACAGTAGACTACAGCCAGACAACATGTTCCTCCATCATGTACAGTAGAATACAGACAATATGTTCCTCCACCATGTACAGTAGACTACAGACAATATGTTCCTCCATCATGTACAGTAGACTACAGACAGACAATATGTTCCTCCATGTACAGTAGACTACAGACAATATGTTCCTCCAAAATGTACAGTAGACTACAGCCAGACAATATGTTCCTCCATCATGTACAGTAGACTACAGACAATATGTTGCTCCACCATGTACAGTAGACTACAGACAATATGTTCCTCCACCATGTACAGTAGACTACAGACAATATGTTCCTCCATCATGTACAGTAGACTACAGACAATATGTTCCTCCACCATGTACAGTAGACTACAGACAGACAATATGTTCCTACACCATGTACAGTAGACTACAGACAATATGTTCCTCCAACATGTACAGTAGACTACAGACAATATGTTCCTCCATCATGTACAGTAGACTACAGACAATATGTTCCTCCATCATGTACAGTAGACTGCAGCCAGACAATATGTTCCTCCACCATGTACAGTAGACTACAGTCAATATGTTCCTCCATCATGTACAGTAGACTACAGCCAGACAATATGTTCCTCCACCATGTACAGTAGACTACAGACAATATGTTCCTCCACCATGTACAGTAGACTACAGACAATATGTTCCTCCATCATGTACAGTAGACTACAGACAATATGTTCCTCCACCATGTACAGTAGACTACAGCCAGACAATATGTTCCTCCACCATGTACAGTAGACTACAGACAATATGTTCCTCTACCATGTACAGTAGACTACAGACAATATGTTCCTCCATCATGTACAGTAGACTACAGACAATATGTTCCTCCACCATGTACAGTAGACTACAGACAATATGTTCCTCCACCATGTACAGTAGACTACAGACAATATGTTCCTCCATCATGTACAGTAGACAACAGGCAATATGTTCCTCCATCATGTACAGTAGACTACAGACATTATGTTCCTCCATCATGTACAGTAGACTACAGACATTATGTTCCTCCGTCATGTACAGTAGACTACAGACAATATGTTCCTCCATCATGTACAGTAGACTACAGACAATATGTTCCTCCATCATGTACAGTAGACTACAGACAGACAATATGTTCCTCCATGAACAGTAGACTACAGACAATATGTTCCTCCACCATGTACAGTAGACTACAGCCAGACAATATGTTCCTCCATCTTGTACAGTAGACTACAGACAATATGTTCCTCCACCATGTACAGTAGACTACAGACAATATGTTCCTTCACCATGTACAGTAGACTACAGACAATATGTTACTCCATCATGTACAGTAGACTACAGACAATATGTTCCTCCACCATGTACAGTAGACTACAGACAGACAATATGTTCCTACACCATGTACAGTAGACTACAGACAATATGTTCCTCCATCATGTACAGTAGACTACAGACAATATGTTCCTCCATCATGTACAGTAGACTACAGCCAGACAATATGTTCCTCCATCATGTACAGTAGACTACAGCCAGGCAATATGTTCCTCCATCATGTACAGTAGACTACAGACAATATGTTCCTCCATCATGTACAGTAGACTACAGACAATATGTTCCTCCATCATGTACAGTAGACTACAGACACTATGTTCCTCCATCATGTACAGTAGACTGCAGACAATATGTTCCTCCATCATGTACAGTAGACTACAGACAATATGTTCCTCCATCATGTACAGTAGACTACAGACAATATGTTCCTCCATCATGTACAGTAGACTGCAGACAATATGTTCCTCCATCATGTACAGTAGACTACAGACAATATGTTCCTCCATCATGTACAGTAGACTACAGACAATATGTTCCTCCATCATGTACAGTAGACTACAGACAATATGTTCCTCCATCATGTACAGTAGACTACAGACAATATGTTCCTCCACCATGTACAGTAGACTACAGACAATATGTTCCTCCATCATGTACAGTAGAATACAGACAATATGTTCCTCCATCATGTACAGTAGACTACAGACAATATGTTCCTCCACCATGTACAGTAGACTACAGGCAATATGTTCCTCCATCATGTACAGTAGACTACAGACAATATGTTCCTCCACCATGTACAGTAGACTACAGCCAGACAATATGTTCCTCCACCATGTACAGTAGACTACAGATAATATGTTCCTCCATCATGTACTGTAGACTACAGACAGACAATATGTTCCTCCATCATGTAGAGTAGACTACAGCCAGACAATATTTTCCTCCATCATATACAGTAGACTACAGACAGACAATATGTTCCTCCATCATGTACAGTAGACTACAGACAATATGTTCCTCCACCATGTACAGTAGACTACAGACAATATTTTCCTCCATCATGTACAGTAGACTACAGCCAGACAATATGTTCCTCCATCATGTACAGTAGACTACAGCCAGACAATATGTTCCTCCACCATGTACAGTAGACTACAGACAATATGTTCCTCCATCATGTACAGTAGACTACAGACAATATGTTCCTCCATCATGTACAGTAGACTACAGACAATATGTTCCTCCATCATGTACAGTAGACTACAGACAATATGTTCCTCCATCATGTACAGTAGACTATTGACAATATGTTCCTCCATCATGTACAGTAGACTACAGACAATATGTTCCTCCACCATGTACAGTAGACTACAGACAATATGTTCCTCCATCATGTACAGTAGACTACAGACAATATGTTCCTCCACCATGTACAGTAGACTACAGACAATATGTTCCTCCATCATGTACAGTAGACTACAGCCAATATGTTCCTCCACCATGTACAGTAGACTACAGACAATATGATCCTCCAAAATGTACAGTAGACTACAGCCAGACAATATGTTCCTCCATCATGTACAGTAGAATACAGACAATATGTTCCTCCACCATGTACAGTAGACTACAGACAATATGTTCCTCCATCATGTACAGTAGACTACAGACAGACAATATGTTCCTCCATGTACAGTAGACTACAGACAATATGTTCCTCCACCATGTACAGTAGACTACAGCCAGACAATATGTTCCTCCACCATGTACAGTAGACTACAGACAATATGTTCCTCCACCATGTACAGTAGACTACAGACAATATGTTCCTCCATCATGTACAGTAGACTACAGACAATATGTTCCTCCACCATGTACAGTAGACTACAGACAGACAATATGTTCCTACACCATGTACAGTAGACTACAGACAATATGTTCCTCCAACATGTACAGTAGACTACAGACAATATGTTCCTCCATCATGTACAGTAGACTACAGACAATATGTTCCTCCATCATGTACAGTAGACTACAGCCAGACAATATGTTCCTCCACCATGTACAGTAGACTACAGACAATATGTTCCTCCATCATGTACAGTAGACTACAGCCAGACAATGTTCCTCCACCATGTACAGTAGACTACAGACAGACAATATGTTCCTCCACCATGTACAGTAGACTACAGACAATATGTTCCTCCACCATGTACAGTAGACTACAGACAATATGTTCCTCCATCATGTACAGTAGACTACAGACAATATGTTCCTCCACCATGTACAGTAGACTACAGCCAGACAATATGTTCCTCCACCATGTACAGTAGACTACAGACAATATGTTCCTCTACCATGTACAGTAGACTACAGACAATATGTTCCTCCATCATGTACAGTAGACTACAGACAATATGTTCCTCCACCATGTACAGTAGACTACAGACAATATGTTCCTCCACCATGTACAGTAGACTACAGACAATATGTTCCTCCATCATGTACAGTAGACAACAGGCAATATGTTCCTCCATCATGTACAGTAGACTACAGACATTATGTTCCTCCATCATGTACAGTAGACTACAGACATTATGTTCCTCCGTCATGTACAGTAGACTACAGACAATATGTTCCTCCATCATGTACAGTAGACTACAGACAATATGTTCCTCCATCATGTACAGTAGACTACAGACAGACAATATGTTCCTCCATGAACAGTAGACTACAGACAATATGTTCCTCCACCATGTACAGTAGACTACAGCCAGACAATATGTTCCTCCATCTTGTACAGTAGACTACAGACAATATGTTCCTCCACCATGTACAGTAGACTACAGACAATATGTTCCTTCACCATGTACAGTAGACTACAGACAATATGTTACTCCATCATGTACAGTAGACTACAGACAATATGTTCCTCCACCATGTACAGTAGACTACAGACAGACAATATGTTCCTACACCATGTACAGTAGACTACAGACAATATGTTCCTCCATCATGTACAGTAGACTACAGACAATATGTTCCTCCATCATGTACAGTAGACTACAGCCAGACAATATGTTCCTCCATCATGTACAGTAGACTACAGCCAGGCAATATGTTCCTCCATCATGTACAGTAGACTACAGACAATATGTTCCTCCATCATGTACAGTAGACTACAGACAATATGTTCCTCCATCATGTACAGTAGACTACAGACACTATGTTCCTCCATCATGTACAGTAGACTGCAGACAATATGTTCCTCCATCATGTACAGTAGACTACAGACAATATGTTCCTCCATCATGTACAGTAGACTACAGACAATATGTTCCTCCATCATGTACAGTAGACTGCAGACAATATGTTCCTCCATCATGTACAGTAGACTACAGACAATATGTTCCTCCATCATGTACAGTAGACTACAGACAATATGTTCCTCCATCATGTACAGTAGACTACAGACAATATGTTCCTCCATCATGTACAGTAGACTACAGACAATATGTTCCTCCACCATGTACAGTAGACTACAGACAATATGTTCCTCCATCATGTACAGTAGAATACAGACAATATGTTCCTCCATCATGTACAGTAGACTACAGACAATATGTTCCTCCACCATGTACAGTAGACTACAGGCAATATGTTCCTCCATCATGTACAGTAGACTACAGACAATATGTTCCTCCACCATGTACAGTAGACTACAGCCAGACAATATGTTCCTCCACCATGTACAGTAGACTACAGATAATATGTTCCTCCATCATGTACTGTAGACTACAGACAGACAATATGTTCCTCCATCATGTAGAGTAGACTACAGCCAGACAATATTTTCCTCCATCATATACAGTAGACTACAGACAGACAATATGTTCCTCCATCATGTACAGTAGACTACAGACAATATGTTCCTCCACCATGTACAGTAGACTACAGACAATATTTTCCTCCATCATGTACAGTAGACTACAGCCAGACAATATGTTCCTCCATCATGTACAGTAGACTACAGCCAGACAATATGTTCCTCCACCATGTACAGTAGACTACAGACAATATGTTCCTCCATCATGTACAGTAGACTACAGACAATATGTTCCTCCATCATGTACAGTAGACTACAGACAATATGTTCCTCCATCATGTACAGTAGACTACAGACAATATGTTCCTCCATCATGTACAGTAGACTATTGACAATATGTTCCTCCATCATGTACAGTAGACTACAGACAATATGTTCCTCCACCATGTACAGTAGACTACAGACAATATGTTCCTCCATCATGTACAGTAGACTACAGACAATATGTTCCTCCACCATGTACAGTAGACTACAGACAATATGTTCCTCCATCATGTACAGTAGACTACAGCCAATATGTTCCTCCACCATGTACAGTAGACTACAGACAATATGATCCTCCAAAATGTACAGTAGACTACAGCCAGACAATATGTTCCTCCATCATGTACAGTAGAATACAGACAATATGTTCCTCCACCATGTACAGTAGACTACAGACAATATGTTCCTCCATCATGTACAGTAGACTACAGACAGACAATATGTTCCTCCATGTACAGTAGACTACAGACAATATGTTCCTCCACCATGTACAGTAGACTACAGCCAGACAATATGTTCCTCCACCATGTACAGTAGACTACAGACAATATGTTCCTCCACCATGTACAGTAGACTACAGACAATATGTTCCTCCATCATGTACAGTAGACTACAGACAATATGTTCCTCCACCATGTACAGTAGACTACAGACAGACAATATGTTCCTACACCATGTACAGTAGACTACAGACAATATGTTCCTCCAACATGTACAGTAGACTACAGACAATATGTTCCTCCATCATGTACAGTAGACTACAGACAATATGTTCCTCCATCATGTACAGTAGACTACAGCCAGACAATATGTTCCTCCACCATGTACAGTAGACTACAGACAATATGTTCCTCCATCATGTACAGTAGACTACAGCCAGACAATGTTCCTCCACCATGTACAGTAGACTACAGACAGACAATATGTTCCTCCATCATGTACAGTAGACTACAGACAATATGTTCCGACACCATGTACAGTAGACTACAGCCAGACAATATGTTCCTCCATCATGTACAGTAGACTACAGACAATATGTTCCTCCATCATGTACAGTAGACTACAGCCAGACAATGTTCCTCCACCATGTACAGTAGACTACAGACAATATGTTCCTCCATCATGTACAGTAGACTACAGGCAATATGTTCCTCCATCATGTACAGTAGACTACAGATATTATGTTCCTCTATCATGTACAGTAGACTACAGACATTATGTTCCTCCATCATGTACAGTAGACTACAGACAATATGTTCCTCCATCATGTACAGTAGACTACAGACAATATGTTCCTCCATCATGTACAGTAGACTACAGACAGACAATATGTTCCTCCATGTACAGTAGACTACAAACAATATGTTCCTCCACCATGTACAGTAGACTACAGCCAGACAATATGTTCCTCCATCTTGTACAGTAGACTACAGACAATATGTTCCTCCACCATGTACAGTAGACTACAGACAATATGTTCCTCCACCATGTACAGTAGACTACAGACAATATGTTACTCCATCATGTACAGTAGACTACAGACAATATGTTCCTCCACCATGTACAGTAGACTACAGACAGACAATATGTTCCTACACCATGTACAGTAGACTACAGACAATATGTTCCTCCATCATGTACAGTAGACTACAGCCAGACAATATGTTCCTCCATCATGTACAGTAGACTACAGCCAGGCAATATGTTCCTCCATCATGTACAGTAGACTACAGGCAATATGTTCCTCCATCATGTACAGTAGACTACAGACAATATGTTCCTCCATCATGTACAGTAGACTACAGCCAGACAATATGTTCCTCCACCATGTACAGTAGACTACAGACAATATGTTCCTCCATCATGTACAGTAGACTACAGACAATATGTTCCTCCACCATGTACAGTAGACTACAGCCAGACAATATGTTCCTCCACCATGTACAGTAGACTACAGACAATATGTTCCTCCATCATGTACAGTAGACTACAGACAATATGTTCCTCCACCATGTACAGTAGACTACAGACAATATGTTCCTCCATCATGTACAGTAGACTACAGCCAATATGTTCCTCCACCATGTACAGTAGACTACAGACAATATGTTCCTCCAAAATGTACAGTAGACTACAGCCAGACAATATGTTCCTCCATCATGTACAGTAGAATACAGACAATATGTTCCTCCACCATGTACAGTAGACTACAGACAATATGTTCCTCCATCATGTACAGTAGACTACAGACAGACAATATGTTCCTCCATGTACAGTAGACTACAGACAATATGTTCCTCCACCATGTACAGTAGTCTACAGCCAGACAATATGTTCCTCCACCATGTACAGTAGACTACAGACAATATGTTCCTCCACCATGTACAGTAGACTACAGACAATATGTTCCTCCATCATGTACAGTAGACTACAGACAATATGTTCCTCCACCATGTACAGTAGACTACAGACAGACAATATGTTCCTACACCATGTACAGTAGACTACAGACAATATGTTCCTCCAACATGTACAGTAGACTACAGACAATATGTTCCTCCATCATGTACAGTAGACTACAGACAATATGTTCCTCCATCATGTACAGTAGACTACAGCCAGACAATATGTTCCTCCACCATGTACAGTAGACTACAGACAATATGTTCCTCCATCATGTACAGTAGACTACAGCCAGACAATGTTCCTCCACCATGTACAGTAGACTACAGACAGACAATATGTTCCTCCATCATGTACAGTAGACTACAGACAATATGTTCCGACACCATGTACAGTAGACTACAGCCAGACAATATGTTCCTCCATCATGTACAGTAGACTACAGACAATATGTTCCTCCATCATGTACAGTAGACTACAGCCAGACAATGTTCCTCCACCATGTACAGTAGACTACAGACAATATGTTCCTCCATCATGTACAGTAGACTACAGGCAATATGTTCCTCCATCATGTACAGTAGACTACAGATATTATGTTCCTCTATCATGTACAGTAGACTACAGACATTATGTTCCTCCATCATGTACAGTAGACTACAGACAATATGTTCCTCCATCATGTACAGTAGACTACAGACAATATGTTCCTCCATCATGTACAGTAGACTACAGACAGACAATATGTTCCTCCATGTACAGTAGACTACAAACAATATGTTCCTCCACCATGTACAGTAGCCTACAGCCAGACAATATGTTCCTCCATCTTGTACAGTAGACTACAGACAATATGTTCCTCCACCATGTACAGTAGACTACAGACAATATGTTCCTCCACCATGTACAGTAGACTACAGACAATATGTTACTCCATCATGTACAGTAGACTACAGACAATATGTTCCTCCACCATGTACAGTAGACTACAGACAGACAATATGTTCCTACACCATGTACAGTAGACTACAGACAATATGTTCCTCCATCATGTACAGTAGACTACAGCCAGACAATATGTTCCTCCATCATGTACAGTAGACTACAGCCAGGCAATATGTTCCTCCATCATGTACAGTAGACTACAGGCAATATGTTCCTCCATCATGTACAGTAGACTACAGACAATATGTTCCTCCATCATGTACAGTAGACTACAGCCAGACAATATGTTCCTCCACCATGTACAGTAGACTACAGACAATATGTTCCTCCATCATGTACAGTAGACTACAGACAATATGTTCCTCCACCATGTACAGTAGACTACAGCCAGACAATATGTTCCTCCACCATGTACAGTAGACTACAGACAATATGTTCCTCCATCATGTACTGTAGACTACAGACAGACAATATGTTCCTCCATCATGTAGAGTAGACTACAGCCAGACAATATTTTCCTCCATCATATACAGTAGACTACAGACAGACAATATGTTCCTCCATCATGTACAGTAGACTACAGACAATATGTTCCTCCACCATGTACAGTAGACTACAGACAATATGTTCCTCCATCATGTACAGTAGATTACAGACAATATGTTCCTCCATCATGTACAGTAGACTACAGCCAGACAATATGTTCCTCCATCATGTACAGTAGACTACAGACAATATGTTCCTCCATCATGTACAGTAGACTACAGCCAGACAATATTTTCCTCCATCATGTACAGTAGACTACAGACAATATGTTCCTCCATCATGTACAGTAGACTACAGACAATATGTTCCTCCATCATGTACAGTAGACTACAGACAATATGTTCCTCCATCATGAACAGTAGACTACAGACAATATGTTCCTCCATCATTTACAGTAGACTACAGACAATATGTTCCTCCATCATGTACAGTAGACTACAGACAATATGTTCCTCCATCATGTACAGTAGACTACAGACAATATGTTCCTCCACCATGTACAGTAGACTACAGACAATATGTTCCTCCACCATGTACAGTAGACTACAGACAATATGTTCCTCCACCATGTACAGTAGACTACAGACAATATGTTCCTCCATCATGTACAGTAGACTACAGCCAATATGTTCCTCCACCATGTACAGTAGACTACAGACAATATGTTCCTCCATCATGTACAGTAGACTACAGCCAGACAATATGTTCCTCCATCATGTACAGTAGAATACAGACAATATGTTCCTCCACCATGTACAGTAGACTACAGACAATATGTTCCTCCATCATGTACAGTAGACTACAGACAGACAATATGTTCTTCCATGTACAGTAGACTACAGACAATATGTTCCTCCAAAATGTACAGTAGACTACAGCCAGACAATATGTTCCTCCATCATGTACAGTAGACTACAGACAATATGTTCCTCCACCATGTACAGTAGACTACAGACAATATGTTCCTCCACCATGTACAGTAGACTACAGACAATATGTTCCTCCATCATGTACAGTAGACTACAGACAATATGTTCCTCCACCATGTACAGTAGACTACAGACAGACAATATGTTCCTACACCATGTACAGTAGACTACAGACAATATGTTCCTCCAACATGTACAGTAGACTACAGACAATATGTTCCTCCATCATGTACAGTAGACTACAGACAATATGTTCCTCCATCATGTACAGTAGACTACAGCCAGACAATATGTTCCTCCACCATGTACAGTAGACTACAGACAATATGTTCCTCCATCATGTACAGTAGACTACAGCCAGACAATATGTTCCTCCACCATGTACAGTAGACTACAGACAATATGTTCCTCCACCATGTACAGTAGACTACAGACAATATGTTCCTCCATCATGTACAGTAGACTACAGACAATATGTTCCTCCACCATGTACAGTAGACTACAGCCAGACAATATGTTCCTCCACCATGTACAGTAGACTAGAGACAATATGTTCCTCTACCATGTACAGTAGACTACAGACAATATGTTCCTCCATCATGTACAGTAGACTACAGACAATATGTTCCTCCACCATGTACAGTAGACTACAGACAATATGTTCCTCCACCATGTACAGTAGACTACAGACAATATGTTCCTCCATCATGTACAGTAGACTACAGGCAATATGTTCCTCCATCATGTACAGTAGACTACAGACATTATGTTCCTCCATCATGTACAGTAGACTACAGACATTATGTTCCTCCGTCATGTACAGTAGACTACAGACAATATGTTCCTCCATCATGTACAGTAGACTACAGACAATATGTTCCTCCATCATGTACAGTAGACTACAGACAGACAATATGTTCCTCCATGAACAGTAGACTACAGACAATATGTTCCTCCACCATGTACAGTAGACTACAGCCAGACAATATGTTCCTCCATCTTGTACAGTAGACTACAGACAATATGTTCCTCCACCATGTACAGTAGACTACAGACAATATGTTCCTCCACCATGTACAGTAGACTACAGACAATATGTTACTCCATCATGTACAGTAGACTACAGACAATATGTTCCTCCACCATGTACAGTAGACTACAGACAGACAATATGTTCCTACACCATGTACAGTAGACTACAGACAATATGTTCCTCCATCATGTACAGTAGACTACAGACAATATGTTCCTCCATCATGTACAGTAGACTACAGCCAGACAATATGTTCCTCCATCATGTACAGTAGACTACAGCCAGGCAATATGTTCCTCCATCATGTACAGTAGACTACAGACAATATGTTCCTCCATCATGTACAGTAGACTACAGACAATATGTTCCTCCATCATGTACAGTAGACTACAGACACTATGTTCCTCCATCATGTACAGTAGACTGCAGACAATATGTTCCTCCATCATGTACAGTAGACTACAGACAATATGTTCCTCCATCATGTACAGTAGACTACAGACAATATGTTCCTCCATCATGTACAGTAGACTGCAGACAATATGTTCCTCCATCATGTACAGTAGACTACAGACAATATGTTCCTCCATCATGTACAGTAGACTACAGACAATATGTTCCTCCATCATGTACAGTAGACTACAGACAATATGTTCCTCCATCATGTACAGTAGACTACAGACAATATGTTCCTCCACCATGTACAGTAGACTACAGACAATATGTTCCTCCATCATGTACAGTAGAATACAGACAATATGTTCCTCCATCATGTACAGTAGACTACAGACAATATGTTCCTCCACCATGTACAGTAGACTACAGGCAATATATTCCTCCATCATGTACAGTAGACTACAGACAATATGTTCCTCCACCATGTACAGTAGACTACAGCCAGACAATATGTTCCTCCACCATGTACAGTAGACTACAGACAATATGTTCCTCCATCATGTACTGTAGACTACAGACAGACAATATGTTCCTCCATCATGTAGAGTAGACTACAGCCAGACAATATTTTCCTCCATCATATACAGTAGACTACAGACAGACAATATGTTCCTCCATCATGTACAGTAGACTACAGACAATATGTTCCTCCACCATGTACAGTAGACTACAGACAATATTTTCCTCCATCATGTACAGTAGACTACAGCCAGACAATATGTTCCTCCATCATGTACAGTAGACTACAGCCAGACAATATGTTCCTCCACCATGTACAGTAGACTACAGACAATATGTTCCTCCATCATGTACAGTAGACTACAGACAATATGTTCCTCCATCATGTACAGTAGACTACAGACAATATGTTCCTCCATCATGTACAGTAGACTACAGACAATATGTTCCTCCATCATGTACAGTAGACTATTGACAATATGTTCCTCCATCATGTACAGTAGACTACAGACAATATGTTCCTCCACCATGTACAGTAGACTACAGACAATATGTTCCTCCATCATGTACAGTAGACTACAGACAGACAATATGTTCCTCCATGTACAGTAGACTACAGACAATATGTTCCTCCACCATGTACAGTAGACTACAGCCAGACAATATGTTCCTCCACCATGTACAGTAGACTACAGACAATATGTTCCTCCACCATGTACAGTAGACTACAGACAATATGTTCCTCCATCATGTACAGTAGACTACAGACAATATGTTCCTCCACCATGTACAGTAGACTACAGACAGACAATATGTTCCTACACCATGTACAGTAGACTACAGACAATATGTTCCTCCAACATGTACAGTAGACTACAGACAATATGTTCCTCCATCATGTACAGTAGACTACAGACAATATGTTCCTCCATCATGTACAGTAGACTACAGCCAGACAATATGTTCCTCCACCATGTACAGTAGAAGACAGACAATATGTTCCTCCATGTACAGTAGACTACAGCCAGACAATGTTCCTCCACCATGTACAGTAGACTACAGACAGACAATATGTTCCTCCATCATGTACAGTAGACTACAGACAATATGTTCCGACACCATGTACAGTAGACTACAGCCAGACAATATGTTCCTCCATCATGTACAGTAGACTACAGACAATATGTTCCTCCATCATGTACAGTAGACTACAGCCAGACAATGTTCCTCCACCATGTACAGTAGACTACAGACAATATGTTCCTCCATCATGTACAGTAGACTACAGGCAATATGTTCCTCCATCATGTACAGTAGACTACAGATATTATGTTCCTCCATCATGTACAGTAGACTACAGACATTATGTTCCTCCATCATGTACAGTAGACTACAGACAATATGTTCCTCCATCATGTACAGTAGACTACAGACAATATGTTCCTCCATCATGTACAGTAGACTACAGACAATATGTTCCTCCACCATGTACAGTAGACTACAGACAATATGTTCCTCCACCATGTACAGTAGACTACAGACAATATGTTACTCCATCATGTACAGTAGACTACAGACAATATGTTCCTCCACCATGTACAGTAGACTACAGACAGACAATATGTTCCTACACCATGTACAGTAGACTACAGACAATATGTTCCTCCATCATGTACAGTAGACTACAGCCAGACAATATGTTCCTCCATCATGTACAGTAGACTACAGCCAGGCAATATGTTCCTCCATCATGTACAGTAGACTACAGGCAATATGTTCCTCCATCATGTACAGTAGACTACAGACAATATGTTCCTCCATCATGTACAGTAGACTACAGCCAGACAATATGTTCCTCCACCATGTACAGTAGACTACAGACAATATGTTCCTCCATCATGTACAGTAGACTACAGACAATATGTTCCTCCACCATGTACAGTAGACTACAGCCAGACAATATGTTCCTCCACCATGTACAGTAGACTACAGACAATATGTTCCTCCATCATGTACTGTAGACTACAGACAGACAATATGTTCCTCCATCATGTAGAGTAGACTACAGCCAGACAATATGTTCCTCCATCATATACAGTAGACTACAGACAGACAATATGTTCCTCCATCATGTACAGTAGACTACAGACAATATGTTCCTCCACCATGTACAGTAGACTACAGACAATATTTTCCTCCATCATGTACAGTAGATTACAGACAATATGTTCCTCCATCATGTACAGTAGACTACAGCCAGACAATATGTTCCTCCATCATGTACAGTAGACTACAGACAATATGTTCCTCCATCATGTACAGTAGACTACAGCCAGACAATATTTTCCTCCATCATGTACAGTAGACTACAGACAATATGTTCCTCCATCATGTACAGTAGACTACAGACAATATGTTCCTCCATCATGTACAGTAGACTACAGACAATATGTTCCTCCATCATGAACAGTAGACTACAGACAATATGTTCCTCCATCATTTACAGTAGACTACAGACAATATGTTCCTCCATCATGTACAGTAGACTACAGACAATATGTTCCTCCATCATGTACAGTAGACTACAGACAATATGTTCCTCCACCATGTACAGTAGACTACAGACAATATGTTCCTCCACCATGTACAGTAGACTACAGACAATATGTTCCTCCACCATGTACAGTAGACTACAGACAATATGTTCCTCCATCATGTACAGTAGACTACAGCCAATATGTTCCTCCACCATGTACAGTAGACTACAGACAATATGTTCCTCCATCATGTACAGTAGACTACAGCCAGACAATATGTTCCTCCATCATGTACAGTAGAATACAGACAATATGTTCCTCCACCATGTACAGTAGACTACAGACAATATGTTCCTCCATCATGTACAGTAGACTACAGACAGACAATATGTTCCTCCATGTACAGTAGACTACAGACAATATGTTCCTCCAAAATGTACAGTAGACTACAGCCAGACAATATGTTCCTCCATCATGTACAGTAGACTACAGACAATATGTTCCTCCACCATGTACAGTAGACTACAGACAATATGTTCCTCCATCATGTACTGTAGACTACAGACAGACAATATGTTCCTCCATCATGTAGAGTAGACTACAGCCAGACAATATTTTCCTCCATCATATACAGTAGACTACAGACAGACAATATGTTCCTCCATCATGTACAGTAGACTACAGACAATATGTTCCTCCACCATGTACAGTAGACTACAGACAATATTTTCCTCCATCATGTACAGTAGACTACAGCCAGACAATATGTTCCTCCATCATGTACAGTAGACTACAGCCAGACAATATGTTCCTCCACCATGTACAGTAGACTACAGACAATATGTTCCTCCATCATGTACAGTAGACTACAGACAATATGTTCCTCCATCATGTACAGTAGACTACAGACAATATGTTCCTCCATCATGTACAGTAGACTACAGACAATATGTTCCTCCATCATGTACAGTAGACTATTGACAATATGTTCCTCCATCATGTACAGTAGACTACAGACAATATGTTCCTCCACCATGTACAGTAGACTACAGACAATATGTTCCTCCATCATGTACAGTAGACTACAGACAGACAATATGTTCCTCCATGTACAGTAGACTACAGACAATATGTTCCTCCACCATGTACAGTAGACTACAGCCAGACAATATGTTCCTCCACCATGTACAGTAGACTACAGACAATATGTTCCTCCACCATGTACAGTAGACTACAGACAATATGTTCCTCCATCATGTACAGTAGACTACAGACAATATGTTCCTCCACCATGTACAGTAGACTACAGACAGACAATATGTTCCTACACCATGTACAGTAGACTACAGACAATATGTTCCTCCAACATGTACAGTAGACTACAGACAATATGTTCCTCCATCATGTACAGTAGACTACAGACAATATGTTCCTCCATCATGTACAGTAGACTACAGCCAGACAATATGTTCCTCCACCATGTACAGTAGAAGACAGACAATATGTTCCTCCATGTACAGTAGACTACAGCCAGACAATGTTCCTCCACCATGTACAGTAGACTACAGACAGACAATATGTTCCTCCATCATGTACAGTAGACTACAGACAATATGTTCCGACACCATGTACAGTAGACTACAGCCAGACAATATGTTCCTCCATCATGTACAGTAGACTACAGACAATATGTTCCTCCATCATGTACAGTAGACTACAGCCAGACAATGTTCCTCCACCATGTACAGTAGACTACAGACAATATGTTCCTCCATCATGTACAGTAGACTACAGGCAATATGTTCCTCCATCATGTACAGTAGACTACAGATATTATGTTCCTCCATCATGTACAGTAGACTACAGACATTATGTTCCTCCATCATGTACAGTAGACTACAGACAATATGTTCCTCCATCATGTACAGTAGACTACAGACAATATGTTCCTCCATCATGTACAGTAGACTACAGACAATATGTTCCTCCACCATGTACAGTAGACTACAGACAATATGTTCCTCCACCATGTACAGTAGACTACAGACAATATGTTACTCCATCATGTACAGTAGACTACAGACAATATGTTCCTCCACCATGTACAGTAGACTACAGACAGACAATATGTTCCTACACCATGTACAGTAGACTACAGACAATATGTTCCTCCATCATGTACAGTAGACTACAGCCAGACAATATGTTCCTCCATCATGTACAGTAGACTACAGCCAGGCAATATGTTCCTCCATCATGTACAGTAGACTACAGGCAATATGTTCCTCCATCATGTACAGTAGACTACAGACAATATGTTCCTCCATCATGTACAGTAGACTACAGCCAGACAATATGTTCCTCCACCATGTACAGTAGACTACAGACAATATGTTCCTCCATCATGTACAGTAGACTACAGACAATATGTTCCTCCACCATGTACAGTAGACTACAGCCAGACAATATGTTCCTCCACCATGTACAGTAGACTACAGACAATATGTTCCTCCATCATGTACTGTAGACTACAGACAGACAATATGTTCCTCCATCATGTAGAGTAGACTACAGCCAGACAATATGTTCCTCCATCATATACAGTAGACTACAGACAGACAATATGTTCCTCCATCATGTACAGTAGACTACAGACAATATGTTCCTCCACCATGTACAGTAGACTACAGACAATATTTTCCTCCATCATGTACAGTAGATTACAGACAATATGTTCCTCCATCATGCACAGTAGACTACAGCCAGACAATATGTTCCTCCATCATGTACAGTAGACTACAGACAATATGTTCCTCCATCATGTACAGTAGACTACAGCCAGACAATATTTTCCTCCATCATGTACAGTAGACTACAGACAATATGTTCCTCCATCATGTACAGTAGACTACAGACAATATGTTCCTCCATCATGTACAGTAGACTACAGACAATATGTTCCTCCATCATGAACAGTAGACTACAGACAATATGTTCCTCCATCATTTACAGTAGACTACAGACAATATGTTCCTCCATCATGTACAGTAGACTACAGACAATATGTTCCTCCATCATGTACAGTAGACTACAGACAATATGTTCCTCCACCATGTACAGTAGACTACAGACAATATGTTCCTCCACCATGTACAGTAGACTACAGACAATATGTTCCTCCACCATGTACAGTAGACTACAGACAATATGTTCCTCCATCATGTACAGTAGACTACAGCCAATATGTTCCTCCACCATGTACAGTAGACTACAGACAATATGTTCCTCCATCATGTACAGTAGACTACAGCCAGACAATATGTTCCTCCATCATGTACAGTAGAATAC
The DNA here is from genome assembly GCF_965601325.2 of Salmo salar. Lineage (NCBI taxonomy): Eukaryota > Metazoa > Chordata > Actinopteri > Salmoniformes > Salmonidae > Salmo > Salmo salar. The sequence goes on from NC_138300.1 coordinate 116,245,437, forward strand.
AGACAATATGTTCCTCCACCATGTACAGTAGACTACAGACAATATGTTCCTCCATCATGTACAGTAGACTACAGACAGACAATATGTTCCTCCATGTACAGTAGACTACAGACAATATGTTCCTCCAAAATGTACAGTAGACTACAGCCAGACAATATGTTCCTCCATCATGTACAGTAGACTACAGACAATATGTTCCTCCACCATGTACAGTAGACTACAGACAATATGTTCCTCCACCATGTACAGTAGACTACAGACAATATGTTCCTCCATCATGTACAGTAGACTACAGACAATATGTTCCTCCACCATGTACAGTAGACTACAGACAGACAATATGTTCCTACACCATGTACAGTAGACTACAGACAATATGTTCCTCCAACATGTACAGTAGACTACAGACAATATGTTCCTCCATCATGTACAGTAGACTACAGACAATATGTTCCTCCATCATGTACAGTAGACTACAGCCAGACAATATGTTCCTCCACCATGTACAGTAGACTACAGACAATATGTTCCTCCATCATGTACAGTAGACTACAGCCAGACAATATGTTCCTCCACCATGTACAGTAGACTACAGACAGACAATATGTTCCTCCATGTACAGTAGACTACAGACAATATGTTCCTCCAAAATGTACAGTAGACTACAGCCAGACAATATGTTCCTCCATCATGTACAGTAGACTACAGACAATATGTTCCTCCACCATGTACAGTAGACTACAGACAATATGTTCCTCCACCATGTACAGTAGACTACAGACAATATGTTCCTCCATCATGTACAGTAGACTACAGACAATATGTTCCTCCACCATGTACAGTAGACTACAGACAGACAATATGTTCCTACACCATGTACAGTAGACTACAGACAATATGTTCCTCCAACATGTACAGTAGACTACAGACAATATGTTCCTCCATCATGTACAGTAGACTACAGACAATATGTTCCTCCATCATGTACAGTAGACTACAGCCAGACAATATGTTCCTCCACCATGTACAGTAGACTACAGACAATATGTTCCTCCATCATGTACAGTAGACTACAGCCAGACAATATGTTCCTCCACCATGTACAGTAGACTACAGACAATATGTTCCTCCACCATGTACAGTAGACTACAGACAATATGTTCCTCCATCATGTACAGTAGACTACAGACAATATGTTCCCCCACCATGTACAGTAGACTACAGACAATATGTTCCTCCATCATGTACAGTAGACTACAGACAGACAATATGTTCCTCCATGTACAGTAGACTACAGACAATATGTTCCTCCACCATGTACAGTAGACTACAGCCAGACAATATGTTCCTCCACCATGTACAGTAGACTACAGACAATATGTTCCTCCACCATGTACAGTAGACTACAGACAATATGTTCCTCCATCATGTACAGTAGACTACAGACAATATGTTCCTCCACCATGTACAGTAGACTACAGACAGACAATATGTTCCTACACCATGTACAGTAGACTACAGACAATATGTTCCTCCAACATGTACAGTAGACTACAGACAATATGTTCCTCCATCATGTACAGTAGACTACAGACAATATGTTCCTCCATCATGTACAGTAGACTACAGCCAGACAATATGTTCCTCCACCATGTACAGTAGAAGACAGACAATATGTTCCTCCATGTACAGTAGACTACAGCCAGACAATGTTCCTCCACCATGTACAGTAGACTACAGACAGACAATATGTTCCTCCATCATGTACAGTAGACTACAGACAATATGTTCCGACACCATGTACAGTAGACTACAGCCAGACAATATGTTCCTCCATCATGTACAGTAGACTACAGACAATATGTTCCTCCATCATGTACAGTAGACTACAGCCAGACAATGTTCCTCCACCATGTACAGTAGACTACAGACAATATGTTCCTCCATCATGTACAGTAGACTACAGGCAATATGTTCCTCCATCATGTACAGTAGACTACAGATATTATGTTCCTCCATCATGTACAGTAGACTACAGACATTATGTTCCTCCATCATGTACAGTAGACTACAGACAATATGTTCCTCCATCATGTACAGTAGACTACAGACAATATGTTCCTCCATCATGTACAGTAGACTACAGACAATATGTTCCTCCACCATGTACAGTAGACTACAGACAATATGTTCCTCCACCATGTACAGTAGACTACAGACAATATGTTACTCCATCATGTACAGTAGACTACAGACAATATGTTCCTCCACCATGTACAGTAGACTACAGACAGACAATATGTTCCTACACCATGTACAGTAGACTACAGACAATATGTTCCTCCATCATGTACAGTAGACTACAGCCAGACAATATGTTCCTCCATCATGTACAGTAGACTACAGCCAGGCAATATGTTCCTCCATCATGTACAGTAGACTACAGGCAATATGTTCCTCCATCATGTACAGTAGACTACAGACAATATGTTCCTCCATCATGTACAGTAGACTACAGCCAGACAATATGTTCCTCCACCATGTACAGTAGACTACAGACAATATGTTCCTCCATCATGTACAGTAGACTACAGACAATATGTTCCTCCACCATGTACAGTAGACTACAGCCAGACAATATGTTCCTCCACCATGTACAGTAGACTACAGACAATATGTTCCTCCATCATGTACTGTAGACTACAGACAGACAATATGTTCCTCCATCATGTAGAGTAGACTACAGCCAGACAATATGTTCCTCCATCATATACAGTAGACTACAGACAGACAATATGTTCCTCCATCATGTACAGTAGACTACAGACAATATGTTCCTCCACCATGTACAGTAGACTACAGACAATATTTTCCTCCATCATGTACAGTAGATTACAGACAATATGTTCCTCCATCATGCACAGTAGACTACAGCCAGACAATATGTTCCTCCATCATGTACAGTAGACTACAGACAATATGTTCCTCCATCATGTACAGTAGACTACAGCCAGACAATATTTTCCTCCATCATGTACAGTAGACTACAGACAATATGTTCCTCCATCATGTACAGTAGACTACAGACAATATGTTCCTCCATCATGTACAGTAGACTACAGACAATATGTTCCTCCATCATGAACAGTAGACTACAGACAATATGTTCCTCCATCATTTACAGTAGACTACAGACAATATGTTCCTCCATCATGTACAGTAGACTACAGACAATATGTTCCTCCATCATGTACAGTAGACTACAGACAATATGTTCCTCCACCATGTACAGTAGACTACAGACAATATGTTCCTCCACCATGTACAGTAGACTACAGACAATATGTTCCTCCACCATGTACAGTAGACTACAGACAATATGTTCCTCCATCATGTACAGTAGACTACAGCCAATATGTTCCTCCACCATGTACAGTAGACTACAGACAATATGTTCCTCCATCATGTACAGTAGACTACAGCCAGACAATATGTTCCTCCATCATGTACAGTAGAATACAGACAATATGTTCCTCCACCATGTACAGTAGACTACAGACAATATGTTCCTCCATCATGTACAGTAGACTACAGACAGACAATATGTTCCTCCATGTACAGTAGACTACAGACAATATGTTCCTCCAAAATGTACAGTAGACTACAGCCAGACAATATGTTCCTCCATCATGTACAGTAGACTACAGACAATATGTTCCTCCACCATGTACAGTAGACTACAGACAATATGTTCCTCCACCATGTACAGTAGACTACAGACAATATGTTCCTCCATCATGTACAGTAGACTACAGACAATATGTTCCTCCACCATGTACAGTAGACTACAGACAGACAATATGTTCCTACACCATGTACAGTAGACTACAGACAATATGTTCCTCCAACATGTACAGTAGACTACAGACAATATGTTCCTCCATCATGTACAGTAGACTACAGACAATATGTTCCTCCATCATGTACAGTAGACTACAGCCAGACAATATGTTCCTCCACCATGTACAGTAGACTACAGACAATATGTTCCTCCATCATGTACAGTAGACTACAGCCAGACAATATGTTCCTCCACCATGTACAGTAGACTACAGACAGACAATATGTTCCTCCATGTACAGTAGACTACAGACAATATGTTCCTCCAAAATGTACAGTAGACTACAGCCAGACAATATGTTCCTCCATCATGTACAGTAGACTACAGACAATATGTTCCTCCACCATGTACAGTAGACTACAGACAATATGTTCCTCCACCATGTACAGTAGACTACAGACAATATGTTCCTCCATCATGTACAGTAGACTACAGACAATATGTTCCTCCACCATGTACAGTAGACTACAGACAGACAATATGTTCCTACACCATGTACAGTAGACTACAGACAATATGTTCCTCCAACATGTACAGTAGACTACAGACAATATGTTCCTCCATCATGTACAGTAGACTACAGACAATATGTTCCTCCATCATGTACAGTAGACTACAGCCAGACAATATGTTCCTCCACCATGTACAGTAGACTACAGACAATATGTTCCTCCATCATGTACAGTAGACTACAGCCAGACAATATGTTCCTCCACCATGTACAGTAGACTACAGACAATATGTTCCTCCACCATGTACAGTAGACTACAGACAATATGTTCCTCCATCATGTACAGTAGACTACAGACAATATGTTCCCCCACCATGTACAGTAGACTACAGCCAGACAATATGTTCCTCCACCATGTACAGTAGACTACAGACAATATGTTCCTCTACCATGTACAGTAGACTACAGACAATATGTTCCTCCATCATGTACAGTAGACTACAGACAATATGTTCCTCCACCATGTACAGTAGACTACAGACAATATGTTCCTCCACCATGTACAGTAGACTACAGACAATATGTTCCTCCATCATGTACAGTAGACTACAGGCAATATGTTCCTCCATCATGTACAGTAGACTACAGACATTATGTTCCTCCATCATGTACAGTAGACTACAGACATTATGTTCCTCCGTCATGTACAGTAGACTACAGACAATATGTTCCTCCATCATGTACAGTAGACTACAGACAATATGTTCCTCCATCATGTACAGTAGACTACAGACAGACAATATGTTCCTCCATGAACAGTAGACTACAGACAATATGTTCCTCCACCATGTACAGTAGACTACAGCCAGACAATATGTTCCTCCATCTTGTACAGTAGACTACAGACAATATGTTCCTCCACCATGTACAGTAGACTACAGACAATATGTTCCTCCACCATGTACAGTAGACTACAGACAATATGTTACTCCATCATGTACAGTAGACTACAGACAATATGTTCCTCCACCATGTACAGTAGACTACAGACAGACAATATGTTCCTACACCATGTACAGTAGACTACAGACAATATGTTCCTCCATCATGTACAGTAGACTACAGACAATATGTTCCTCCATCATGTACAGTAGACTACAGCCAGACAATATGTTCCTCCATCATGTACAGTAGACTACAGCCAGGCAATATGTTCCTCCATCATGTACAGTAGACTACAGACAATATGTTCCTCCATCATGTACAGTAGACTACAGACAATATGTTCCTCCATCATGTACAGTAGACTACAGACACTATGTTCCTCCATCATGTACAGTAGACTGCAGACAATATGTTCCTCCATCATGTACAGTAGACTACAGACAATATGTTCCTCCATCATGTACAGTAGACTACAGACAATATGTTCCTCCATCATGTACAGTAGACTGCAGACAATATGTTCCTCCATCATGTACAGTAGACTACAGACAATATGTTCCTCCATCATGTACAGTAGACTACAGACAATATGTTCCTCCATCATGTACAGTAGACTACAGACAATGTGTTCCTCCATCATGTACAGTAGACTACAGACAATATGTTCCTCCACCATGTACAGTAGACTACAGACAATATGTTCCTCCATCATGTACAGTAGAATACAGACAATATGTTCCTCCATCATGTACAGTAGACTACAGCCAGGCAATATGTTCCTCCATCATGTACAGTAGACTACAGACAATATGTTCCTCCATCATGTACAGTAGACTACAGACAATATGTTCCTCCATCATGTACAGTAGACTACAGACACTATGTTCCTCCATCATGTACAGTAGACTGCAGACAATATGTTCCTCCATCATGTACAGTAGACTACAGACAATATGTTCCTCCATCATGTACAGTAGACTACAGACAATATGTTCCTCCATCATGTACAGTAGACTACAGACAATATGTTCCTCCATCATGTACAGTAGACTACAGACAATATGTTCCTCCACCATGTACAGTAGACTACAGACAATATGTTCCTCCATCATGTACAGTAGAATACAGACAATATGTTCCTCCATCATGTACAGTAGACTACAGACAATATGTTCCTCCACCATGTACAGTAGACTACAGGCAATATGTTCCTCCATCATGTACAGTAGACTACAGACAATATGTTCCTCCATCATGTACAGTAGACTACAGCCAGACAATATGTTCCTCCACCATGTACAGTAGACTACAGACAATATGTTCCTCCATCATGTACAGTAGACTACAGCCAGACAATATGTTCTTCCATCATGTACAGTAGACTACAGCCAGACAATATGTTCCTCCATCATGTACAGTAGACTACAGACAATATGTTCCTCCATCATGTACAGTAGACTACAGACAATATGTTCCTCCACCATGTACAGTAGACTACAGCCAGACAATATGTTCCTCCACCATGTACAGTAGACTACAGACAATATGTTCCTCCATCATGTACTGTAGACTACAGACAGACAATATGTTCCTCCATCATGTAGAGTAGACTACAGCCAGAAAATATTTTCCTCCATCATATACAGTAGACTACAGACAATATGTTCCTCCACCATGTACAGTAGACTACAGACAATATTTTCCTCCATCATGTACAGTAGACTACAGCCAGACAATATGTTCCTCCACCATGTACAGTAGACTACAGACAATATGTTCCTCCATCATGTACAGTAGACTAAAGACAATATGTTCCTCCATCATGTACAGTAGACTACAGACAATATGTTCCTCCATCATGTACAGTAGACTACAGACAATATGTTCCTCCATCATGTACAGTAGACTACAGACAATATGTTCCTCCACCATGTACAGTAGACTACAGACAATATGTTCCTCCATCATGTACAGTAGACTACAGACAATATGTTCCTCCACCATGTACAGTAGACTACAGACAATATGTTCCTCCATCATGTACAGTAGACTACAGCCAATATGTTCCTCCACCATGTACAGTAGACTACAGACAATATGTTCCTCCATCATGTACAGTAGACTACAGCCAGACAATATGTTCCTCCATCATGTACAGTAGAATACAGACAATATGTTCCTCCACCATGTACAGTAGACTACAGACAATAAGTTCCTCCATCATGTACAGTAGACTACAGACAGACAATATGTTCCTCCATGTACAGTAGACTACAGACAATATGTTCCTCCACCATGTACAGTAGACTACAGCCAGACAATATGTTCCTCCATCATGTACAGTAGACTACAGACAATACGTTCCTCCACCATGTACAGTAGACTACAGACAATATGTTCCTCCACCATGTACAGTAGACTACAGACAATATGTTCCTCCATCATGTACAGTAGACTACAGACAATATGTTCCTCCACCATGTACAGTAGACTACAGACAGACAATATGTTCCTACACCATGTACAGTAGACTACAGACAATATGTTCCTCCATCATGTACAGTAGACTACAGACAATATGTTCCTCCATCATGTACAGTAGACTACAGACAATATGTTCCTCCATCATGTACAGTAGACTACAGCCAGACAATATGTTCCTCCACCATGTACAGTAGACTACAGACAATATGTTCCTCCATCATGTACAGTAGACTACAGCCAGACAATATGTTCCTCCACCATGTACAGTAGACTACAGACAATATGTTCCTCCATCATGTACAGTAGACTACAGACAATATGTTCCTCCACCATGTACACTAGACTACAGACAATATGTTCCTCCACCATGTACAGTAGACTACAGACAATATGTTCCTCCATCATGTACAGTAGACTACAGGCAATATGTTCCTCCATCATGTACAGTACACTACAGACATTATGTTCCTCCATCATGTACAGTAGACTACAGACATTATGTTCCTCCATCATGTACAGTAGACTACAGACAATATGTTCCTCCATCATGTACAGTAGACTACAGACAATATGTTCCTCCATCATGTACAGTAGACTACAGCCAGACAATATGTTCCTCCACCATGTACAGTAGACTACAGACATTATGTTCCTCCATCATGTACAGTAGACTACAGACAATATGTTCCTCCATCATGTACAGTAGACTACAGACAATATGTTCCTCCACCATGTACAGTAGACTACAGCCAGACAATATGTTCCTCCATCATGTACAGTAGACTACAGACAATATGTTCCTCCATCATGTACAGTAGACTACAGCCAGACAATATGTTCCTCCACCATGTACAGTAGACTACAGACAATATGTTCCTCCATCATGTACAGTAGACTACAGACAATATGTTCCTCCACCATGTACACTAGACTACAGACAATATGTTCCTCCACCATGTACAGTAGACTACAGACAATATGTTCCTCCATCATGTACAGTAGACTACAGGCAATATGTTCCTCCATCATGTACAGTACACTACAGACATTATGTTCCTCCATCATGTACAGTAGACTACAGACATTATGTTCCTCCATCATGTACAGTAGACTACAGACAATATGTTCCTCCATCATGTACAGTAGACTACAGACAATATGTTCCTCCATCATGTACAGTAGACTACAGCCAGACAATATGTTCCTCCACCATGTACAGTAGACTACAGACATTATGTTCCTCCATCATGTACAGTAGACTACAGACAATATGTTCCTCCATCATGTACAGTAGACTACAGACAATATGTTCCTCCACCATGTACAGTAGACTACAGCCAGACAATATGTTCCTCCATCATGTACAGTAGACTACAGACAATATGTTCCTCCATCATGTACAGTAGACTACAGACAATATGTTCCTCCATCATGTACAGTAGACTACAGACAATATGTTCCTCCATCATGTACAGTAGACTACAGACAATATGTTCCTCCATCATGTACAGTAGACTACAGACAATATGTTCCTCCACCATGTACAGTAGACTACAGACAATATGTTCCTCCATCATGTACAGTAGACTACAGACAATATGTTCCTCCACCATGTACAGTAGACTACAGACAATATGTTCCTCCATCATGTACAGTAGACTACAGCCAATATGTTCCTCCACCATGTACAGTCGACTACAGACAATATGTTCCTCCATCATGTACAGTAGACTACAGCCAGACAATATGTTCCTCCATCATGTACAGTAGAATACAGACAATATGTTCCTCCACCATGTACAGTAGACTACAGACAATATGTTCCTCCATCATGTACAGTAGACTACAGACAGACAATATGTTCCTCCATGTACAGTAGACTACAGACAATATGTTCCTCCACCATGTACAGTAGACTACAGCCAGACAATATGTTCCTCCATCATGTACAGTAGACTACAGACAATACGTTCCTCCACCATGTACAGCAGACTACTGACAATATGTTCCTCCACCATGTACAGTAGACTACAGACAATATGTTCCTCCATCATGTACAGTAGACTACAGACAATATGTTCCTCCACCATGTACAGTAGACTACAGACAGACAATATGTTCCTACACCATGTACAGTAGACTACAGACAATATGTTCCTACATCATGTACAGTAGACTACAGACAATATGTTCCTCCATCATGTACAGTAGACTACAGACAATATGTTCCTCCATCATGTACAGTAGACTACAGCCAGACAATATGTTCCTCCACCATGTACAGTAGACTACAGACAATATGTTCCTCCACCATGTACAGTAGACTACAGCCAGACAATATGTTCCTCCATCATGTACAGTAGACTACAGACAATATGTTCCTCCATCATGTACAGTAGACTACAGCCAGACAATATGTTCCTCCACCATGTACAGTAGACTACAGACAATATGTTCCTCCATCATGTACAGTAGACTACAGACAATATGTTCCTCCACCATGTACAGTAGACTACAGACAATATGTTCCTCCACCATGTACAGTAGACTACAGACAATATGTTCCTCCATCATGTACAGTAGACTACAGACAATATGTTCCTCCACCATGTACAGTAGACTACAGACAGACAATATGTTCCTACACCATGTACAGTAGACTACAGACAATATGTTCCTCCAACCTGTACAGTAGACTACAGACAATTTGTTCCTCCATCATGTACAGTAGACTACAGACAATATGTTCCTCCATCATGTACAGTAGACTACAGCCAGACAATATGTTCCTCCACCATGTACAGTAGACTACAGACAATATGTTCCTCCACCATGTACAGTAGACTACAGACAATATGTTCCTCCATCATGTACAGTAGACTACAGACAATATGTTCCTCCACCATGTACAGTAGACTACAGACAATATGTTCCTCCATCATGTACAGTAGACTACATGCAATATGTTCCTCCATCATGTACAGTAGACTATAGACAATATGTTCCTCCACCATGTACAGTGGACTACAGACAGACAATATGTTCCTACACCATGTACAGTAGACTACAGACAATATGTTCCTCCAACCTGTACAGTAGACTACAGACAATATGTTCCTACACCATGTACAGTAGACTACAGACAATATGTTCCTCCATCATGTACAGTAGACTACAGACAATATGTTCCTCCACCATGTACAGTAGACTACAGACAATATGTTCCTCCATCATGTACAGTAGAATACAGACAATATGTTCCTCCATCATGTACAGTAGACTACAGACAATATGTTCCTCCACCATGTACAGTAGACTACAGGCAATATGTTCCTCCATCATGTACAGTAGACTACAGACAATATGTTCCTCCATCATGTACAGTAGACTACAGCCAGACAATATGTTCCTCCACCATGTACAGTAGACTACAGACAATATGTTCCTCCATCATGTACAGTAGACTACAGCCAGACAATATGTTCTTCCATCATGTACAGTAGACTACAGCCAGACAATATGTTCCTCCATCATGTACAGTAGACTACAGACAATATGTTCCTCCATCATGTACAGTAGACTACAGACAATATGTTCCTCCACCATGTACAGTAGACTACAGCCAGACAATATGTTCCTCCACCATGTACAGTAGACTACAGACAATATGTTCCTCCATCATGTACTGTAGACTACAGACAGACAATATGTTCCTCCATCATGTAGAGTAGACTACAGCCAGAAAATATTTTCCTCCATCATATACAGTAGACTACAGACAATATGTTCCTCCACCATGTACAGTAGACTACAGACAATATTTTCCTCCATCATGTACAGTAGACTACAGCCAGACAATATGTTCCTCCACCATGTACAGTAGACTACAGACAATATGTTCCTCCATCATGTACAGTAGACTAAAGACAATATGTTCCTCCATCATGTACAGTAGACTACAGACAATATGTTCCTCCATCATGTACAGTAGACTACAGACAATATGTTCCTCCATCATGTACAGTAGACTACAGACAATATGTTCCTCCACCATGTACAGTAGACTACAGACAATATGTTCCTCCATCATGTACAGTAGACTACAGACAATATGTTCCTCCACCATGTACAGTAGACTACAGACAATATGTTCCTCCATCATGTACAGTAGACTACAGCCAATATGTTCCTCCACCATGTACAGTAGACTACAGACAATATGTTCCTCCATCATGTACAGTAGACTACAGCCAGACAATATGTTCCTCCATCATGTACAGTAGAATACAGACAATATGTTCCTCCACCATGTACAGTAGACTACAGACAATAAGTTCCTCCATCATGTACAGTAGACTACAGACAGACAATATGTTCCTCCATGTACAGTAGACTACAGACAATATGTTCCTCCACCATGTACAGTAGACTACAGCCAGACAATATGTTCCTCCATCATGTACAGTAGACTACAGACAATACGTTCCTCCACCATGTACAGTAGACTACAGACAATATGTTCCTCCACCATGTACAGTAGACTACAGACAATATGTTCCTCCATCATGTACAGTAGACTACAGACAATATGTTCCTCCACCATGTACAGTAGACTACAGACAGACAATATGTTCCTACACCATGTACAGTAGACTACAGACAATATGTTCCTCCATCATGTACAGTAGACTACAGACAATATGTTCCTCCATCATGTACAGTAGACTACAGACAATATGTTCCTCCATCATGTACAGTAGACTACAGCCAGACAATATGTTCCTCCACCATGTACAGTAGACTACAGACAATATGTTCCTCCATCATGTACAGTAGACTACAGCCAGACAATATGTTCCTCCACCATGTACAGTAGACTACAGACAATATGTTCCTCCATCATGTACAGTAGACTACAGACAATATGTTCCTCCACCATGTACAGTAGACTACAGACAATATGTTCCTCCACCATGTACAGTAGACTACAGACAATATGTTCCTCCATCATGTACAGTAGACTACAGGCAATATGTTCCTCCATCATGTACAGTACACTACAGACATTATGTTCCTCCATCATGTACAGTAGACTACAGACATTATGTTCCTCCATCATGTACAGTAGACTACAGACAATATGTTCCTCCATCATGTACAGTAGACTACAGACAATATGTTCCTCCATCATGTACAGTAGACTACAGCCAGACAATATGTTCCTCCACCATGTACAGTAGACTACAGACATTATGTTCCTCCATCATGTACAGTAGACTACAGACAATATGTTCCTCCATCATGTACAGTAGACTACAGACAATATGTTCCTCCACCATGTACAGTAGACTACAGCCAGACAATATGTTCCTCCATCATGTACAGTAGACTACAGACAATATTTTCCTCCATCATGTACAGTAGACTACAGACAATATGTTCCTCCATCATGTACAGTAGACTACAGACAATATGTTCCTCCATCATGTACAGTAGACTACAGACAATATGTTCCTCCATCATGTACAGTAGACTACAGACAATATGTTCCTCCACCATGTACAGTAGACTACAGACAATATGTTCCTCCATCATGTACAGTAGACTACAGACAATATGTTCCTCCACCATGTACAGTAGACTACAGACAATATGTTCCTCCATCATGTACAGTAGACTACAGCCAATATGTTCCTCCACCATGTACAGTCGACTACAGACAATATGTTCCTCCATCATGTACAGTAGACTACAGCCAGACAATATGTTCCTCCATCATGTACAGTAGAATACAGACAATATGTTCCTCCACCATGTACAGTAGACTACAGACAATATGTTCCTCCATCATGTACAGTAGACTACAGACAGACAATATGTTCCTCCATGTACAGTAGACTACAGACAATATGTTCCTCCACCATGTACAGTAGACTACAGCCAGACAATATGTTCCTCCATCATGTACAGTAGACTACAGACAATACGTTCCTCCACCATGTACAGCAGACTACTGACAATATGTTCCTCCACCATGTACAGTAGACTACAGACAATATGTTCCTCCATCATGTACAGTAGACTACAGACAATATGTTCCTCCACCATGTACAGTAGACTACAGACAGACAATATGTTCCTACACCATGTACAGTAGACTACAGACAATATGTTCCTACATCATGTACAGTAGACTACAGACAATATGTTCCTCCATCATGTACAGTAGACTACAGACAATATGTTCCTCCATCATGTACAGTAGACTACAGCCAGACAATATGTTCCTCCACCATGTACAGTAGACTACAGACAATATGTTCCTCCACCATGTACAGTAGACTACAGCCAGACAATATGTTCCTCCATCATGTACAGTAGACTACAGACAATATGTTCCTCCATCATGTACAGTAGACTACAGCCAGACAATATGTTCCTCCACCATGTACAGTAGACTACAGACAATATGTTCCTCCATCATGTACAGTAGACTACAGACAATATGTTCCTCCACCATGTACAGTAGACTACAGACAATATGTTCCTCCACCATGTACAGTAGACTACAGACAATATGTTCCTCCATCATGTACAGTAGACTACAGACAATATGTTCCTCCACCATGTACAGTAGACTACAGACAGACAATATGTTCCTACACCATGTACAGTAGACTACAGACAATATGTTCCTCCAACCTGTACAGTAGACTACAGACAATTTGTTCCTCCATCATGTACAGTAGACTACAGACAATATGTTCCTCCATCATGTACAGTAGACTACAGCCAGACAATATGTTCCTCCACCATGTACAGTAGACTACAGACAATATGTTCCTCCACCATGTACAGTAGACTACAGACAATATGTTCCTCCATCATGTACAGTAGACTACAGACAATATGTTCCTCCACCATGTACAGTAGACTACAGACAATATGTTCCTCCATCATGTACAGTAGACTACATGCAATATGTTCCTCCATCATGTACAGTAGACTACAGACAATATGTTCCTCCACCATGTACAGTAGACTACAGACAGACAATATGTTCCTACACCATGTACAGTAGACTACAGACAATATGTTCCTCCAACCTGTACAGTAGACTACAGACAATATGTTCCTCCATCATGTACAGTAGACTACAGACAATATGTTCCTCCATCATGTACAGTAGACTACAGCCAGACAATATGTTCCTCCACCATGTACAGTAGACTACAGACAATATGTTCCTCCACCATGTACAGTAGACTACAGACAATATGTTCCTCCATCATGTACAGTAGACTACAGACAATATGTTCCTCCACCATGTACAGTAGACTACAGACAATATGTTCCTCCACCATGTACAGTAGACTACAGACAATATGTTCCTCCATCATGTACAGTAGACTACATGCAATATGTTCCTCCATCATGTACAGTAGACTACAGACATTATGTTCCTCCATCATGTACAGTAGACTACAGACATTATGTTCCTCCATCATGTACAGTAGACTACAGACAATATGTTCCTCCATCATGTACAGTAGACTACAGACAATATGTTCCTCCATCATGTACAGTAGACTACAGACAGACAATATGTTCCTCCATGTACAGTAGACTACAGACAATATGTTCCTCCACCAAGTACAGTAGACTACAGCCAGACAATATGTTCCTCCATCTTGTACAGTAGACTACAGACAATATGTTCCTCCATCATGTACAGTAGACTACATGCAATATGTTCCTCCATCATGTACAGTAGACTACAGACAATATGTTCCTCCACCATGTACAGTAGACTACAGACAGACAATATGTTCCTACACCATGTACAGTAGACTACAGACAATATGTTCCTCCAACCTGTACAGTAGACTACAGACAATATGTTCCTCCATCATGTACAGTAGACTACAGACAATATGTTCCTCCATCATGTACAGTAGACTACAGCCAGACAATATGTTCCTCCACCATGTACAGTAGACTACAGACAATATGTTCCTCCACCATGTACAGTAGACTACAGCCAGACAATATGTTCCTCCATCATGTACAGTAGACTACAGACAATATGTTCCTCCATCATGTACAGTAGACTACAGCCAGACAATATGTTCCTCCATCATGTACAGTAGACTACAGCCAGACAATATGTTCCTCCACCATGTACAGTAGACTACAGACAATATGTTCCTCCACCATGTACAGTAGACTACAGACAATATGTTCCTCCATCATGTACAGTAGACTACAGACAATATGTTCCTCCACCATGTACAGTAGACTACAGACAATATGTTCCTCCACCATGTACAGTAGACTACAGACAATATGTTACTCCATCATGTACAGTAGACTACAGACAATATGTTCCTCCACCATGTACAGTAGACTACAGACAGACAATATGTTCCTACACCATGTACAGTAGACTAAAGACAATATGTTCCTCCATCATGTACAGTAGACTACAGCCAGACAATATGTCCCTCCATCATGTACAGTAGACTACAGCCAGGCAATATGTTCCTCCATCATGTACAGTAGACTACAGACAATATGTTCCTCCATCATGTACAGTAGACTACAGACAATATGTTCCTCCATCATGTACAGTAGACTACAGACACTATGTTCCTCCATCATGTACAGTAGACTGCAGACAATATGTTCCTCCATCATGTACAGTAGACTACAGACAATATGTTCCTCCATCATGTACAGTAGACTACAGACAATATGTTCCTCCATCATGTACAGTAGACTACAGACAATATGTTCCTCCATCATGTACAGTAGACTACAGACAATATGTTCCTCCACCATGTACAGTAGACTACAGACAATATGTTCCTCCATCATGTACAGTAGAATACAGACAATATGTTCCTCCATCATGTACAGTAGACTACAGACAATATGTTCCTCCACCATGTACAGTAGACTACAGGCAATATGTTCCTCCATCATGTACAGTAGACTACAGACAATATGTTCCTCCATCATGTACAGTAGACTACAGCCAGACAATATGTTCCTCCATCATGTACAGTAGACTACAGACAATATGTTCCTCCATCATGTACAGTAGACTACAGACAATATGTTCCTCCACCATGTACAGTAGACTACAGCCAGACAATATGTTCCTCCACCATGTACAGTAGACTACAGACAATATGTTCCTCCATCATGTACTGTAGACTACAGACAGACAATATGTTCCTCCATCATGTAGAGTAGACTACAGACAATATGTTCCTCCATCATGTACAGTAGACTACAGCCAGACAATATTTTCCTCCATCATGTACAGTAGACTACAGACAGACAATATGTTCCTCCATCATGTACAGTAGATTACAGACAATATGTTCCTCCACCATGTACAGTAGACTACAGACAATATTTTCCTCCATCATGTACAGTAGACTACAGACAGACAATATGTTCCTCCATCATGTAGAGTAGACTACAGACAATATGTTCCTCCATCATGTACTGTAGACTACAGACAGACAATATGTTCCTCCATCATGTAGACTACAGACAATATGTTCCTCCATCATGTACTGTAGACTACAGCCAGACAATATTTTCCTCCATCATGTACAGTAGACTACAGACAGACAATATGTTCCTCCATCATGTACAGTAGACTACAGACAATATGTTCCTCCACCATGTACAGTAGACTACAGACAATATGTTCCTCCACCATGTACAGTAGACTACAGACAATATGTTCCTCCATCATGTACAGTAGACTACAGACAATATGTTCCTCCACCATGTACAGTAGACTACAGACAGACAATATGTTCCTACACCATGTACAGTAGACTACAGACAATATGTTCCTCCAACCTGTACAGTAGACTACAGACAATTTGTTCCTCCATCATGTACAGTAGACTACAGACAATATGTTCCTCCATCATGTACAGTAGACTACAGCCAGACAATATGTTCCTCCACCATGTACAGTAGACTACAGACAATATGTTCCTCCACCATGTACAGTAGACTACAGACAATATGTTCCTCCATCATGTACAGTAGACTACAGACAATATGTTCCTCCACCATGTACAGTAGACTACAGACAATATGTTCCTCCATCATGTACAGTAGACTACATGCAATATGTTCCTCCATCATGTACAGTAGACTACAGACAATATGTTCCTCCACCATGTACAGTAGACTACAGACAGACAATATGTTCCTACACCATGTACAGTAGACTACAGACAATATGTTCCTCCAACCTGTACAGTAGACTACAGACAATATGTTCCTCCATCATGTACAGTAGACTACAGACAATATGTTCCTCCATCATGTACAGTAGACTACAGCCAGACAATATGTTCCTCCACCATGTACAGTAGACTACAGACAATATGTTCCTCCACCATGTACAGTAGACTACAGACAATATGTTCCTCCATCATGTACAGTAGACTACAGACAATATGTTCCTCCACCATGTACAGTAGACTACAGACAATATGTTCCTCCACCATGTACAGTAGACTACAGACAATATGTTCCTCCATCATGTACAGTAGACTACATGCAATATGTTCCTCCATCATGTACAGTAGACTACAGACATTATGTTCCTCCATCATGTACAGTAGACTACAGACATTATGTTCCTCCATCATGTACAGTAGACTACAGACAATATGTTCCTCCATCATGTACAGTAGACTACAGACAATATGTTCCTCCATCATGTACAGTAGACTACAGACAGACAATATGTTCCTCCATGTACAGTAGACTACAGACAATATGTTCCTCCACCAAGTACAGTAGACTACAGCCAGACAATATGTTCCTCCATCTTGTACAGTAGACTACAGACAATATGTTCCTCCATCATGTACAGTAGACTACATGCAATATGTTCCTCCATCATGTACAGTAGACTACAGACAATATGTTCCTCCACCATGTACAGTAGACTACAGACAGACAATATGTTCCTACACCATGTACAGTAGACTACAGACAATATGTTCCTCCAACCTGTACAGTAGACTACAGACAATATGTTCCTCCATCATGTACAGTAGACTACAGACAATATGTTCCTCCATCATGTACAGTAGACTACAGCCAGACAATATGTTCCTCCACCATGTACAGTAGACT
This sequence comes from Salmo salar, assembly GCF_965601325.2. Lineage (NCBI taxonomy): Eukaryota > Metazoa > Chordata > Actinopteri > Salmoniformes > Salmonidae > Salmo > Salmo salar. The sequence goes on from NC_138300.1 coordinate 116,264,399, forward strand.
ACAGACAATATGTTCCTCCACCATGTACAGTAGACTACAGCCAGACAATATGTTCCTCCATCATGTACAGTAGACTACAGACAATATGTTCCTCCATCATGTACAGTAGACTACAGCCAGACAATATGTTCCTCCATCATGTACAGTAGACTACAGCCAGACAATATGTTCCTCCACCATGTACAGTAGACTACAGACAATATGTTCCTCCACCATGTACAGTAGACTACAGACAATATGTTCCTCCATCATGTACAGTAGACTACAGACAATATGTTCCTCCACCATGTACAGTAGACTACAGACAATATGTTCCTCCACCATGTACAGTAGACTACAGACAATATGTTCCTCCATCATGTACAGTAGACTACATGCAATATGTTCCTCCATCATGTACAATAGACTACAGACATTATGTTCCTCCATCATGTACAGTAGACTACAGACATTATGTTCCTCCATCATGTACAGTAGACTACAGACAATATGTTCCTCCATCATGTACAGTAGACTACAGACAATATGTTCCTCCATCATGTACAGTAGACTACAGACAGACAATATGTTCCTCCATGTACAGTAGACTACAGACAATATGTTCCTCCACCATGTACAGTAGACTACAGCCAGACAATATGTTCCTCCATCATGTACAGTAGACTACAGACAGACAATATGTTCCTACACCATGTACAGTAGACTACAGACAATATGTTCCTCCACCATGTACAGTAGACTACAGACAATATGTTCCTCCACCATGTACAGTAGACTACAGACAATATGTTACTCCATCATGTACAGTAGACTACAGACAATATGTTCCTCCACCATGTACAGTAGACTACAGACAGACAATATGTTCCTACACCATGTACAGTAGACTACAGCCAGACAATATGTTCCTCCATCATGTACAGTAGACTACAGCCAGGCAATATGTTCCTCCATCATGTACAGTAGACTACAGACAATATGTTCCTCCATCATGTACAGTAGACTACAGACAATATGTTCCTCCATCATGTACAGTAGACTACAGACACTATGTTCCTCCATCATGTACAGTAGACTGCAGACAATATGTTCCTCCATCATGTACAGTAGACTACAGACAATATGTTCCTCCATCATGTACAGTAGACTACAGACAATATGTTCCTCCATCATGTACAGTAGACTACAGACAATATGTTCCTCCATCATGTACAGTAGACTACAGACAATATGTTCCTCCACCATGTACAGTAGACTACAGACAATATGTTCCTCCATCATGTACAGTAGAATACAGACAATATGTTCCTCCATCATGTACAGTAGACTACAGACAATATGTTCCTCCACCATGTACAGTAGACTACAGGCAATATGTTCCTCCATCATGTACAGTAGACTACAGACAATATGTTCCTCCATCATGTACAGTAGACTACAGCCAGACAATATGTTCCTCCACCATGTACAGTAGACTACAGACAATATGTTCCTCCATCATGTACAGTAGACTACAGACAATATGTTCCTCCATCATGTACAGTAGACTACAGACAATATGTTCCTCCATCATGTACAGTAGACTACAGACAATATGTTCCTCCATCATGTACAGTAGACTACAGACAATATGTTCCTCCATCATGTACAGTAGACTACAGACAATATGTTCCTCCACCATGTACAGTAGACTACAGACAATATGTTCCTCCATCATGTACAGTAGACTACAGACAATATGTTCCTCCACCATGTACAGTAGACTACAGACAATATGTTCCTCCATCATGTACAGTAGACTACAGACAATATGTTCCTCCAGCATGTACAGTAGACTACAGACAATATGTTCCTCCACCATGTACAGTAGACTACAGGCAATATGTTCCTCCATCATGTACAGTAGACTACAGACAATATGTTCCTCCATCATGTACAGTAGACTACAGCCAGACAATATGTTCCTCCATCATGTACAGTAGACTACAGACAATATGTTCCTCCATCATGTACAGTAGACTACAGACAATATGTTCCTCCACCATGTACAGTAGACTACAGCCAGACAATATGTTCCTCCACCATGTACAGTAGACTACAGACAATATGTTCCTCCATCATGTACTGTAGACTACAGACAGACAATATGTTCCTCCATCATGTAGAGTAGACTACAGACAATATGTTCCTCCATCATGTACAGTAGACTACAGCCAGACAATATTTTCCTCCATCATGTACAGTAGACTACAGACAGACAATATGTTCCTCCATCATGTACAGTAGATTACAGACAATATGTTCCTCCACCATGTACAGTAGACTACAGACAATATTTTCCTCCATCATGTACAGTAGACTACAGACAGACAATATGTTCCTCCATCATGTAGAGTAGACTACAGACAATATGTTCCTCCATCATGTACTGTAGACTACAGACAGACAATATGTTCCTCCATCATGTAGAGTAGACTACAGACAATATGTTCCTCCATCATGTACTGTAGACTACAGCCAGACAATATTTTCCTCCATCATGTACAGTAGACTACAGACAGACAATATGTTCCTCCATCATGTACAGTAGATTACAGACAATATGTTCCTCCACCATGTACAGTAGACTACAGACAATATGTTCCTCCACCATGTACAGTAGACTACAGCCAGACAATATGTTCCTCCACCATGTACAGTAGACTACAGACAATATGTTCCTCCATCATGTACAGTAGACTACAGACAATATGTTCCTCCATCATGTACAGTAGACTACAGACAATATGTTCCTCCATCATGTACAGTAGACTACAGACAATATGTTCCTCCATCATGTACAGTAGACTACAGACAATATGTTCCTCCATCATGTACAGTAGACTACAGACAATATGTTCCTCCACCATGTACAGTAGACTACAGACAATATGTTCCTCCATCATGTACAGTAGACTACAGACAATATGTTCCTCCACCATGTACAGTAGACTACAGACAATATGTTCCTCCATCATGTACAATAGACTACAGCCAATATGTTCCTCCAGCATGTACAGTAGACTACAGACAATATGTTCCTCCATCATGTACAGTAGACTACAGCCAGACAGTATGTTCCTCCATCATGTACAGTAGAATACAGACAATATGTTCCTCCACCATGTACAGTAGACTACAGACAAGATGTTCCTCAATCATGTACAGTAGACTACAGACAGACAATATGTTCCTCCATGTACAGTAGACTACAGACAATATGTTCCTCCACCATGTACAGTAGACTACAGCCAGACAATATGTTCCTCCATCATGTACAGTAGACTACAGACAATACGTTCCTCCACCATGTACAGTAGACTACAGACAATATGTTCCTCCACCATGTACAGTAGACTACAGACAATATGTTCCTCCATCATGTACAGTAGACTACAGACAATATGTTCCTCCACCATGTACAGTAGACTACAGACAGACAATATGTTCCTCCACCATGTACAGTAGACTACAGACAATATGTTCCTCCATCATGTACAGTAGACTACAGACAATATGTTCCTCCATCATGTACAGTAGACTACAGACAATATGTTCCTCCATCATGTACAGTAGACTACAGCCAGACAATATGTTCCTCCATCATGTACAGTAGACTACAGACAATATGTTCCTCAATCATGTACAGTAGACTACAGACAGACAATATGTTCCTCCATCATGTACAGTAGACTACAGACAGACAATATGTTCCTCCACCATGTACAGTAGACTACAGACAATATGTTCCTCCACCATGTACAGTAGACTACAGCCAGACAATATGTTCCTCCATCATGTACAGTAGACTACAGACAATATGTTCCTCCATCATGTACAGTAGACTACAGCCAGACAATATGTTCCTCCACCATGTACAGTAGACTACAGACAATATGTTCCTCCACCATGTACAGTAGACTACAGACAATATGTTCCTCCATCATGTACAGTAGACTACAGACAATATGTTCCTCCACCATGTACAGTAGACTACAGACAATATGTTCCTCCACCATGTACAGTAGACTACAGACAATATGTTCCTCCATCATGTACAGTAGACTACAGGCAATATGTTCCTCCATCATGTACAGTATACTACAGACATTATGTTCCTCCATCATGTACAGTAGACTACAGACATTATGTTCCTCCATCATGTACAGTAGACTACAGACAATATGTTCCTCCATCATGTACAGTAGACTACAGACAATATGTTCCTCCATCATGTACAGTAGACTACAGCCAATATGTTCCTCCACCATGTACAGTAGAGTACAGACAATATGTTCCTCCATCATGTACAGTAGACTACAGACAATATGTTCCTCCATCATGTACAGTAGACTACAGCCAGACAATATGTTCCTCCATCATGTACAGTAGACTACAGACAATATGTTCCTCCATCATGTACAGTAGACTACAGACAATATGTTCCTCCACCATGTACAGTAGACTACAGACAATATGTTCCTCCTCCATGTACAGTAGACTACAGACAATATGTTCCTCCATCATGTACAGTAGACTACAGACAATATGTTCCTCCATCATGTACAGTAGACTACAGCCAGACAATATGTTCCTCCACCATGTACAGTAGACTACAGACATTATGTTCCTCCATCATGTACAGTAGACTACAGACAATATGTTCCTCCATCATGTACAGTAGACTACAGCCAGACAATATGTTCCTCCACCATGTACAGTAGACTACAGACATTATGTTCCTCCATCATGTACAGTAGACTACAGACAATATGTTCCTCCATCATGTACAGTAGACTACGGACAATATGTTCCTCCACCATGTACAGTAGACTACAGGCATTATGTTCCTCCACCATGTACAGTAGACTACAGACAATATGTTCCTCCACCATGTACAGTAGACTACAGACAATATGTTCCTCCATCATGTACAGTAGACTACAGACAATATGTTCCTCCATCATGTACAGTAGACTACAGACAATATGTTCCTCCATCATGTACAGTAGACTACAGACAGACAATATGTTCCTCCATGTACAGTAGACTACAGACAATATGTTCCTCCACCATGTACAGTAGACTACAGCCAGACAATATGTTCCTCCATCATGTACAGTAGACTACAGACAGACAATATGTTCCTACACCATGTACAGTAGACTACAGACAATATGTTCCTCCACCATGTACAGTAGACTACAGACAATATGTTCCTCCACCATGTACAGTAGACTACAGACAATATGTTACTCCATCATGTACAGTAGACTACAGACAATATGTTCCTCCACCATGTACAGTAGACTACAGACAGACAATATGTTCCTACACCATGTACAGTAGACTACAGACAATATGTTCCTCCATCATGTACAGTAGACTACAGCCAGACAATATGTTCCTCCATCATGTACAGTAGACTACAGCCAGGCAATATGTTCCTCCATCATGTACAGTAGACTACAGACAATATGTTCCTCCATCATGTACAGTAGACTACAGACAATATGTTCCTCCATCATGTACAGTAGACTACAGACACTATGTTCCTCCATCATGTACAGTAGACTGCAGACAATATGTTCCTCCATCATGTACAGTAGACTACAGACAATATGTTCCTCCATCATGTACAGTAGACTACAGACAATATGTTCCTCCATCATGTACAGTAGACTACAGACAATATGTTCCTCCATCATGTACAGTAGACTACAGACAATATGTTCCTCCACCATGTACAGTAGACTACAGACAATATGTTCCTCCATCATGTACAGTAGAATACAGACAATATGTTCCTCCATCATGTACAGTAGACTACAGACAATATGTTCCTCCACCATGTACAGTAGACTACAGGCAATATGTTCCTCCATCATGTACAGTAGACTACAGACAATATGTTCCTCCATCATGTACAGTAGACTACAGCCAGACAATATGTTCCTCCATCATGTACAGTAGACTACAGACAATATGTTCCTCCATCATGTACAGTAGACTACAGACAATATGTTCCTCCACCATGTACAGTAGACTACAGCCAGACAATATGTTCCTCCACCATGTACAGTAGACTACAGACAATATGTTCCTCCATCATGTACTGTAGACTACAGACAGACAATATGTTCCTCCATCATGTAGAGTAGACTACAGACAATATGTTCCTCCATCATGTACAGTAGACTACAGCCAGACAATATTTTCCTCCATCATGTACAGTAGACTACAGACAGACAATATGTTCCTCCATCATGTACAGTAGATTACAGACAATATGTTCCTCCACCATGTACAGTAGACTACAGACAATATTTTCCTCCATCATGTACAGTAGACTACAGACAGACAATATGTTCCTCCATCATGTAGAGTAGACTACAGACAATATGTTCCTCCATCATGTACTGTAGACTACAGACAGACAATATGTTCCTCCATCATGTAGAGTAGACTACAGACAATATGTTCCTCCATCATGTACTGTAGACTACAGCCAGACAATATTTTCCTCCATCATGTACAGTAGACTACAGACAGACAATATGTTCCTCCATCATGTACAGTAGATTACAGACAATATGTTCCTCCACCATGTACAGTAGACTACAGACAATATGTTCCTCCACCATGTACAGTAGACTACAGCCAGACAATATGTTCCTCCACCATGTACAGTAGACTACAGACAATATGTTCCTCCATCATGTACAGTAGACTACAGACAATATGTTCCTCCATCATGTACAGTAGACTACAGACAATATGTTCCTCCATCATGTACAGTAGACTACAGACAATATGTTCCTCCATCATGTACAGTAGACTACAGACAATATGTTCCTCCACCATGTACAGTAGACTACAGACAATATGTTCCTCCATCATGTACAGTAGACTACAGACAATATGTTCCTCCACCATGTACAGTAGACTACAGACAATATGTTCCTCCATCATGTACAATAGACTACAGCCAATATGTTCCTCCAGCATGTACAGTAGACTACAGACAATATGTTCCTCCATCATGTACAGTAGACTACAGCCAGACAATATGTTCCTCCATCATGTACAGTAGAATACAGACAATATGTTCCTCCACCATGTACAGTAGACTACAGACAATATGTTCCTCAATCATGTACAGTAGACTACAGACAGACAATATGTTCCTCCATGTACAGTAGACTACAGACAATATGTTCCTCCACCATGTACAGTAGACTACAGCCAGACAATATGTTCCTCCATCATGTACAGTAGACTACAGACAATACGTTCCTCCACCATGTACAGTAGACTACAGACAATATGTTCCTCCACCATGTACAGTAGACTACAGACAATATGTTCCTCCATCATGTACAGTAGACTACAGACAATATGTTCCTCCACCATGTACAGTAGACTACAGACAGACAATATGTTCCTCCACCATGTACAGTAGACTACAGACAATATGTTCCTCCATCATGTACAGTAGACTACAGACAATATGTTCCTCCATCATGTACAGTAGACTACAGACAATATGTTCCTCCATCATGTACAGTAGACTACAGCCAGACAATATGTTCCTCCATCATGTACAGTAGACTACAGACAATATGTTCCTCCATCATGTACAGTAGACTACAGACAGACAATATGTTCCTCCATCATGTACAGTAGACTACAGACAGACAATATGTTCCTCCACCATGTACAGTAGACTACAGACAATATGTTCCTCCACCATGTACAGTACACTACAGCCAGACAATATGTTCCTCCATCATGTACAGTAGACTACAGACAATATGTTCCTCCATCATGTACAGTAGACTACAGCCAGACAATATGTTCCTCCACCATGTACAGTAGACTACAGACAATATGTTCCTCCACCATGTACAGTAGACTACAGACAATATGTTCCTCCATCATGTACAGTAGACTACAGACAATATGTTCCTCCACCATGTACAGTAGACTACAGACAATATGTTCCTCCACCATGTACAGTAGACTACAGACAATATGTTCCTCCATCATGTACAGTAGACTACAGGCAATACGTTCCTCCATCATGTACAGTATACTACAGACATTATGTTCCTCCATCATGTACAGTAGACTACAGACATTATGTTCCTCCATCATGTACAGTAGACTACAGACAATATGTTCCTCCATCATGTACAGTAGACTACAGACAATATGTTCCTCCATCATGTACAGTAGACTACAGCCAATATGTTCCTCCACCATGTACAGTAGACTACAGACAATATGTTCCTCCATCATGTACAGTAGACTACAGACAATATGTTCCTCCATCATGTACAGTAGACTACAGCCAGACAATATGTTCCTCCATCATGTACAGTAGACTACAGACAATATGTTCCTCCATCATGTACAGTAGACTACAGAAAATATGTTCCTCCACCATGTACAGTAGACTACAGACAATATGTTCCTCCACCATGTACAGTAGACTACAGACAATATGTTCCTCCATCATGTACAGTAGACTACAGACAATATGTTCCTCCATCATGTACAGTAGACTACAGCCAGACAATATGTTCCTCCACCATGTACAGTAGACTACAGACATTATGTTCCTCCATCATGTACAGTAGACTACAGACAATATGTTCCTCCATCATGTACAGTAGACTACGGACAATATGTTCCTCCACCATGTACAGTAGACTACAGAGCATTATGTTCCTCCACCATGTACAGTAGACTACAGACAATATGTTCCTCCACCATGTACAGTAGACTACAGGCATTATGTTCTACCACCGTGTGAGTCATAGAAATTACCATCTTGCGTTCGGGGCATTCCAGCAGTCTTCATGGTTTTTATATGCAGGAAGCATAAATTGTACAATTGTGAACTAAGAAATAATTGTTCAAGTTAAAACCCATGTATATTACTTAATATTGATCACCTGCTACATACATATATGTTAGGGTCCTTTATCTGCTACCTGGACTTTAATGCTTCAACTAAATCTTCTGCATAAATGCAATGATTACACGTAGTACATACACATCGTACATCCTCCTTCCTTTAGTGTAAAAGGACTTTGAGTGATAGTAAAACCTATAGTAAAAAGAAACAGGGACCTCTCCCATAGAAAGCATGGGACCTGAACTAAAGTATCCATTCCTCTGTTTGAGAAAAACAACTTAATGCCAAACCATCTTGTGAAACACTCCTGAGACATGCAAGTCTTCACAGAAATGCGAACGCGCACACACAGACACACACACACACACACACACACACACACACACACACACACACACACACGCACACACGCACACGCACACACACACACACACACACACACACACACGCACACACACACACGCACACACACACACACACACACACACACACACACGCACACACACACACACACACACACACACACACACACACACACGAACACACACACACACACACACACACACACACACACACACACACACACACACACACACACACACACACACACACACACACACACACACACACACCACACACAAGCACTAGTCTTCACTGACTGATGCAGAGGTGTCAGAAGATCAGCGATGATAGAAGCCCATAGATATCTGGCCAACAGAACAGAGCTCTGGTAGAGGTCCAGGCATACAGATAGATAGAGTATTAACATCCGGTGGTGGAGGAACATTGTGGGATCCATGGTGAACAATGTAACAAGACTGTAGGCTTGTTAAAAGCCGGGTCATGAAGATAATAGACGACATTAGCAAGTCTACTGAGAAAGCTGACGAATGGATCTCTGTCTGCCCTCGTGTGGAATGTGCTGTCGTCTCGGATAAGCCTAGAGTGAGGACACACGGACAGACACACTAGAGTGAGGTATCTGTCACACGCACACACACACACACACACACACACACACCCACACACACACACACCACACACACACACACACACACACACACACACACACACACACACACACACACACACACACACACACACACACACACACACACACACACACACACAACCCCAGATGCCCTCTGTCCTGTACAGTTGAGTTCCATAGCTTGAGGCAGGCAGGTAAACCAGAGGTCAGGGATTATCCAGGGATAGCCAGGGCCTTACACACTCCCTGTGTGTGCAAATCCACCCACCGCAGGCTGTGTTTATGAAAACATTTCCTAAACCCATTGCAAAATATTGCATATGCATCCAAAACAGGCGGTCATGCAGGGCAGAGCAGTGACTTGGTGGGGCTGTTGTTTACGAGGCTGACTATCTGCCTGAGAATGGAGTGATTTGGATATGGACCTACTCTTCGAAATGCTTTTGAAGTTCATTATCATTATTACAAATGCATTGCATTGTGATGCATAATTGATGAGAATATAGTTTTTTACCAATTAGACCTAATGAAAGAGGAAGTGCGTGTGTGTGCGGCCTTGGATGCGTGTTTATGAGATCACTTTCAGACAAAGTGGGATTGACGTATAGCAGGGCTCCAAATTAGGCCCGCGGGTGATTTTTTTGGGGCCCCCTTTCGTTTTCTGAGGGGACATAAAACACCAGCAAATCAGCTCCAAATGATTTTAATTTAGGAAATGTGTTCCAAGGTATTCCCACGCATAATAGAGAGATATACAGTATGGGATGGTATACAAATGTAAGCAAGGTTTGAAATGATTATATTTTAGTCAAATATTATATCTGTCAATTTGCAGTCTATAAATGATTTGTAATTATGTTCCGACCCCCTTACCATCCACTGAATCAAGTTGATCTATAGTTTGACGATAGTATGACAACTCCACAAACTCCATGCATTCTCTGTCTCCAGACACTCCTAGCTGTCGGGGGATTTTATTAACTCGATAGCTGTTTCTGTCTCTTCCTAGCCGGCTTCCTCATCTCCTGCTCATTTTTTCCTTATGAATAAAATCCTGGCGCTTCAATTCTCCACCCGCAGCACAGGTTTGTTTGAACTCCCTCCAATAGTCACTATCTGAGAAGCAATTCACTCAAATTGTCACAGGCGTCAACATGAGCAGACCAAGGTGCAGCGTGGAATATGTTCATCTTGTATTTTAATGCCAAAAATGAACAGTTTACAAATATAACAAAAATGACAGCCGACAGTTCCGTCAGGTACTTACAACAAAACAGAAAGCAACTACCCACAAAAAAACAAAGGACAAACAGGCCGCCTAAGTATGGCTTCCAATCAGAGACAACGATAGACACCTGCCTCTGATTGGAAACCATACTCGGCCAAAACATAGAACACAAAACATAGAATGCCTACCCACCTATCACACCCTGGCCTAGCTAAACAGAGAAAACACAGCTCTCCTAGGTCAGAGCGTGACACAAATGTCACAGTGTCTGTATGAAAATGCCATTAATGGTAGGCTTAATTAGCTACAGCTTGCTACAGCTACAGATCCGCACCACTCATATTTTTTTGTTTTCAGGCCATTCATCTTCGATGCTTCAAAAACAATGTAAGTTTCCTCCACTGAGATGGTCATTGAGACAATCACCATCTCCACGGTTATCTTGGATTCACTATGAGCTAATATCCCAACTGTCCTGGCAGATTTGATTTAATCCGTCGTCTCCGTGTTTTATTCTATAGAGATGCAATGTGTCACTCATCAGTTTTAGATATCCCCAGCACGGGACTGTGTGTACAATATAGCACCAATATCCTCCTTTTCTGTGTGACAACTTCTAACTCCTGCAAGCTATTTCGTAATGTATTATGGACCGGGACGATCCAGCTGTTACTGAGTACTCTCTTTATTTACCTTGTATTTCGTTAAAAAACTGTCATCTTCTGTTCGGTAGCCCTCTCTTTTGGGAGAGTGTGAATGGCAAAATTAGAACTGATTATTTTTTAGACATTTCCTGTCCCTCAGTCATTTCACTTTCATGCTTTGTGAATTATCTTTGAGTGTACCGAACTGAGGCACAGTACAGTTAAAAAGCATCCTGTTGTTGCAGAAATGTCCGTAACAGTTCTGAAGAGGACTTATGGGGCGGCTGGAGGTAGTCATTGCAAAGCACATGGAATGAAAAGCATGGCAAGTAGAGACTAATTATGTGGAGTATTGCGCAGAGTGAAGACTGAGGGAATGTTATGTTGTTGATTATGTGGAGGGTGTTTATTGTCTTGAAAACAATGATGAAACAGTCATGTTGGACAAAACATTTATTTACATGATATGAAATTGGACCTATAGTACCAGTCAAAGGTTTGGACACACCTACTCATTCAAGGGTTTTTCTTCATTTTTACTTTTTACTACATTGTAGAAAAGAGTAAAAATAAAGAAAAACCCTGGAATGAGTAGGTGTGTCCAAACTTTTGATTGGTAGTGTATATCAAAACATGACAAGTACAGCTACACTGTGTACATTTACTTCAGTGTATTTCACTTGGATGATGATCCACTACACTGGCTGTGTGACACTGGCCCAAATGATTTAAATCCCTATTACATCATGCTACACAAGCATCCTCCTAAGCAGGGTTTGATAGATAAATAATTGAAAAAATATAAAATTCATCCAGATGTGTGATCCGATCCACTCCTCTTAGCATAAAACCTCATTGGACCAACCCAACTTGATCACAAATCTCTCCATGTTTGGCATGACAACGACCATATGAGTTGGCTATACAGCACAAACAGATCTGGGACCAGACAGGACCAACCAGTCAATTTGATGAAAGAGAATTAGGAACAATAAGGTTTCTCTGACTTGAATATCTTCACCTCCGCTCTGTTAAGGGTTTAAACACAGTAGAGGTTGGTGACTGAGATGTAATACACTGACCAAACCTGGCCTTCTCTCTAATCAGAGCCAAATCTGACTATCAACTCTACTTCCCTGTTTACAAGTACATTGAAATACCCCTGACCTAGCAGACATCGGATCTTGTTCGCTAGGCACCAAACTGAAGAAAACAGACCAAAACAATGAGGGACTCCCTGGACTTGTCCAATAAGAAACGCTCATTTTTGGTTTCCGTAGTAAAAGGTTTTCAAACGTCATCCAGTTGTGTGCCCTAATGAAGACCCAGGTCTTTAACCCTAGCTAAGCCAATGACCGGGCTTAAGGGTACATCAAGGATTGGTCAGGATCAGAGGTCAAGCCTAACAGATTTCATGCTCTAATTTGGACTGTCATGCTCTAGATTACCATGGAGAAGGAGAACTCTAAGTCAACCAAAGTAAGTCAACCTAGAACAAGGCTGATGTTGCCAGGTATTCCCTAACAAGGTTTGTACAAATTGCAGGGTGTGAATTGTTCATGACCTATGGCCAACTCATCATTGTATGTAATTACAGCATGCAAAGCTAGCAAAGTAAATATGTAATTAGAGTAAAAGTTTGAACGATACCATTTGAGAGTGGTAAGTAGTTCAGTGGGAATACTGTATTTCATCTCCACAACAATTCAACAAACTCTACAAACAATGCATTAATTCAGTTGACTTGGGGGTTCACTTCTTGCTTAATTTTGTTTAATCTATATATCAGTTTCAAATACAAAATATTATTCTTAACATTTAAGCCAGACTTACTAGAGTTGTTTGAAAGCAGTGTTGTAAGATCCTCCCACGCTACAGATCTTCTAGAAGGTGTCTGAGGGTATGAGGCTACACCTCTAGAACCAGGAGTTTTCCAAAGGGAGATGCCAATCCAAGGAATTTACAGCCTATCCCATAACATCTATGATAAACAACATGTGGGCACACCATCCAGGAACGAAGAGAGGAGGAGGATGGCAGTATATTTAGCCTGTTTTTCAGACAGGCTATACATTTCAGAGGAATTTGAAGGCCTCAAACATTCCCTGGAGATCGTCACATGCGCCGAATACAACAGGTAGACCTTACCGTGAAATGCTTACTTACAAAGCAGTTTTAAGAAAATAGAGTTAAGAAAATAGTTACTAAATAAACTAAAGTAAAAAATAAAATAATAAGTAACACAATAAAGTAACAATAACGAGGCTATATACAGGGGGTACCGGTACCAAGTCAGTGTGCGGGGGCACAGGTTAGTGGGGGTGATGGTATCCTCACATTCCATATCATTCATAGTAAACTGTTATTTGAAATACTGTTCATTGTTTATATGAACACCCAGCCCAGGTTCATTTTTTTTAACTCCATCTTATAAACCATAATTGAACCTGATCCGTTGGTTGACAGGAAAATGCCTTTGGTAAAAAGCAGAACATCTTGGAGAGCAGAGCTGAGTGAAGCAAGCCAAACCCTTTTAGATACAATCTCTACATCCACCAGGGCAGATCAGAAACTGCTCTCTCTCTCTCTCTTCAGGCCAAGCAGCCACCCAGAGGTTGAAAGTTCTAAAGCCACCAACTTAGCAAGGCCCACCCTGGCCACTTCCTGTGGATGGCTGCTCTCCGGAGCGTATTGCTTGCCCAGGGAACAGGGTGAACATAGCCTGATCCCAGATCTTTTTTAACTGTCTTGCGTGACAATGAACATAGGAATTGTTCAAGACAGTAGACACAGATCTGGCTGGCCCGGCTGGAGGGGGCGGGGGGGGGGGGGGGGGGGGCAGCACGTCTCAGTATAATGACACTACCTCCCCTGGCTGGTAATTGTTGCCTTGGCTTACAGCCTTAGACTCAAGTCCTTTGTGACATTCTAAGTTGTTCTTAACTCAGCGATATCTTAACCCAGTGGTACCTTAACCCAACAATACTTTAACCCAGCGATACCTTAACCCAGCAATACTTTAACCAAGTGATACCTTAACCTAGCGATACCTTAATCCGCTAGTTAATACACAAGGCTATGGTTTCATAAAGGCTTAGTGTGTGTGTGTGTTTGTGTGTGTGTAAATCCCCCTTTATTGACATTGTGCACTTGGCTTTTAAAGTTGGACATAACACAGGCATTTAGACTTACCTCAGCCTGGACTGAGAGACCTTGCTCTGTGTCTGTGCAGACGCTGGTTGTCATGTTGACTTAGCGATGATCTCTGATGACTGATGTTCACCGCAGCACTAACGCAGAATACAATGCTGTTCCATTTATTAGCGGAGATATAGGACACATCTTTGTTGGATTACAGGAAGATCTAAGACAATCTGGAGAGTATAAATCTGACAAGCTGCCTCCGCCATTCCACAGATTCCACCGTTAGATACCAAGAGGCATGTCAAAGTGGTGTGGAGGGGAAAGCATTCTAAACCCTAAAGCTGGCCTTCATTGAGGTTCTTGGTGACACTTTACATTATTAAGTTGCTCTTATACCTGTGTAGTAAATTAAAAACATTTTCAGTGATTAGTAGTATGTGGTTTAATTCAACTGATATTCTCTGTACAGTCACAGTCAGATGACGTTAGCTAAGGTATTTGTGAACTTTGTTTACAGTCGTCTCCCTTCTTCAAAGACAAGACACAAATTCCATCACACACAAATAGGCCTTTTCTGTTCACAAGGTCTGATGAGCAAAGACCCTCCAGGTCTGACCTGTTTAGAGTGTGTGTGTGTGTGTGTGTGTGTGTGTGTGTGTGTGTGTGTGTGTGTGTGTGTGTGTGTGTGTGTGTGTGTGTGTGTGTGTGTGTGTGTGTGCGCATGCGTGTGCACGTGTGTGTGTGTGCATGTGTACGTGTGTGTGTGCGTGCTTGCTTGCGTGACAAAGGAAAGTTCCTTTCATTGAACCCTTATGTAATTACCAGCAAGGCAGCCTACCACTAAAATACTGACTGACTATCTGAACAAACAGAACGACACAAAGTATGCTACCGGTCAAAAGTTTTAGAACATCTACTCATTCAAGGATTTTTCTTTATTTTTGCTATTTTCTATATTGTAGAATAATAGTGAAGACATCCAAACTATGAAATAACACATATGGAATCATGTAGTTACCAAAAAAGTGTCAAATATATATATACACTGCTCAAAAAAATAAAGGGAACACTTAAACAACACAATGTAACTCCAAGTCAATCACAAGTCAATCACACCGCCAGCATTCAAAAGTGACCAAAACATCAGCCAGGAAGCATAGGAACTGAGAAGTGGTCTGTGGTCCCCAACTGCAGAACCACTCCTTTATTGAGGGTGTCTTGCTAATTGCCTATAATTTCCACTTGTTGTCTATTCCATTTGCACAACAGCATGTGAAATGTATTGTCAATCAGTGTTGCTTCCTAAGTGGACAGTTTGATTTCACAGAAGTGTGATTGACTTGGAGTTACATTGTGTTGTTTAAGTGTTCCCTTTACTTTTTTGAGCAGTGTATATATATATATATATATATATATATATATATATATATATATATATATATATATATATATAAATACAAATATATTGTATATTTGAGATTCTTTAAAGTAGCCAACCTTTGCCTTAATGACAGCTTTGCACGCTCTTGGCATTCTCTCAACCAGATTCACCTACAATGCTTTTCCAACAGTCTTGAAGGAGTTCCCACACATGCTGAGCACTTGTTGGCTGCTTTTCCTTCACTCTGCGGTCCAAGTCATCCCAAACGATCTCAATTGGGTTGAGGTCGGGTGATTGTGGAGGCCAGGTCATCTGATGAAGCACTCCATCACTCTCCTTCGGGTCAAATAGCCCTTACACAGCATGGAGGTGTGTTGGGTCATTGTCCTGTTGAAAATCAAATTATATTCCTACTAAGCGCAAACCAGATGGGATGGCGTATTACTGCAGAATGCTGTCGTAGCCATGCTGGTTAAGTGTGCCTTGAATTCTAAATAAATCACAGACAGTGTCAACAGCAATGCACCCCCATACCATAACACCTCCTCCTCCATGCTTCACGGTGGGAACTACACATGCGGAGATCATCTATTCACCCACACCGCATCTCACAAAGACACGTCGGTTGGAACCAAAAATCTCCAATTTGGACCCCAGACCAAAGGACAAATTTCCACCGGTCTAATGTCCATTGCTTGTGTTTCTTGGCCCAAGAAAATCTCTTCTTATTATTGGTGTCCTTTAGTAGTGGTTTCTTTGCAGCAATTCGACCATGAAGGCCTAATTCACACAGTCTGCTCTGAACAGTTGATGTTGAGATGTGCTAGACTCTGTGAAGCATTTATTTGGGCTGCAATTTCTGAGGCTGGTAACTCTAATGAACTTATGCTTTGCAGCAGAGGTAACTCTGGGTCTTCCATTCCTTTTGGCGGTCCTCATGAGAGCAAGTTTCATCATAGCGCTTCATGGTTTTTGCGACTGCACGATAAGAAACTTTCAAAGTTCTTACATTTTTCCGTATTGACTGACCTTCATGATGGACTGTCATTTCTGTTTGCTTATATGAGCTGTTCTTGCCATAATGTGGACTTGGTCTTTTATCAAATAGGGCTATCTTCTGTATACCCCCCTCCCCCCCACCTGGTCACAACACAAACTGATTGGCTCAAACGCATTAAGAAGGAAAACTATTCCACTAATTAACCTTTAGGAAGGCACACCTGTCAATTGAAATGCATTCCTGGTGACTACCTTATGAAGTTGGTTGAGAGAATGCCAAGAGTGTGCAAAGCTGTCATCAAATAAAATCAAATCAAATGTATTTATATAGCCCTTCTTACATCAGCTGATATCTCAAAGTGCTGTACAGAAACCCAGCCTAAAACCCCAAACAGCAAGCAATGCAGGTGTAGAAGCACGGTGGCTAGGAAAAACTCCCTAGAAAGGCCAAAACCTAGGAAGAAACCTAGAGAGAAACCAGGCTATGAGGGGTAGCCAGTCCTCTTCCGGATGTGCCAGGTGGAGATTATAACAGAACATGGCCAAGATGTTCAAATGTTCATAAATGACCAGCATGGTCAAATAATAATAATCACAGTAGTTGTCGAGGGTGCAACAGACCAGCACCTCAGGAATAAATGTCAGTTGACTTTTCATAGCCGATCATTGAGAGTATCTCTATCGCTCCTGCTGTCTCTAGAGAGTTGAAAACAGCAGGTCTGGGACAGGTAGCACGTCCGGTGAACATGTCAGGGTTCCATAGCCACAGGCAGAACAGTTGAAACTGGAGCAGCAGCACGGACAGGTGGACTGGGGACAGCAAGGAGTCATCATGCCAGATAGTCCTGAGGCATGGTCCTAGGGCTCAGGTCCCCCGAGAGAGAGAAAGAAAGAAAGAAAGAAAGAAAGAAAGAAAGAAAGAAAGAAAGAAAGAAAGAAAGAAAGAAAGAAAGAAAGAAAGAAAGAAAGAAAGAAAGAAAGAAAGAAAGAAAGAAAGAAAGAAAGAAAGAGAGAATTAGAGAGAGCATACTTAAATTCACACAGGACACTGGAGAAATACTCCCGATATAACAGACTGACTCTAGCCCCCCGACACATAAATTACTGCAGCATAAATACTGGAGGCTGACACAGGAGGGGTCAGGAGACACTGTGACCCCATCCGATGATACCCCCGGACAGGGCCAAACAGGCAGGATATAACCCCACCCACTTTGCCAAAGCACAGCCCCCACACCACTAGAGGGATATCTTCAACCACCAACTTACCATCCTGAGACAAGGCCGAGTATAGCCCACAAAGATCTCCGCCACGGCACAACCCAAGGGGGGGCGTCAACCCAGACAGGAAGACCACGTCAGTAACTCAACCCACTCAAGTGACGCACCCCTCCTAGGGACGGCATGGAAGAGCACCAGTAAGCCAGTGACTCAGCCCCTGTAATAGGGTTAGAGGCAGAGAATCCCAGTGGAGAGAGGGGAACCGGCTAGGCAGAGACAGCAAGGGTGGTTCGTTGCTCCAGTGCCTTTCCGTTCACCTTCACACTCCTGGGCCAGACTACACTCAATCATAGGACCTACTGAAGAGATGAGTCTTCAATAAAGACTTAAAGGTTGAGACCGAGTCTGCATCTCTCACATGGGTAGGCAGACCATTCCATAAAAATGGAGCTCTATAGGAGAAAGCCCTGCCTCCAGCTGTTTGCTTAGAAATTTTAGGAACAATTAGGAGGCCCGCGTCTTGTGACCATAGCGTACATGTAGGTATGTACGGCAGGACCAAATCGGAAAGATAGGTAGGAGCAAGCCCATGTAATGCTTTGTAGGTTAGCAGTAAAACCTTGAAATCAGCCCTTGCCTTAACAGGAAGCCAGTGTAGGGAGGCTAGCACTGGAGTAATATGATCAAATTTTTGGGTTCTAGTCAGGATTCTAGCAGCCGTATTTAGCACTAACTGAAGTTTATTTAGTGCTTTATCCGGGTAGCCGGAAAGTAGAGCATTGCAGTAGTCTAACCTAGAAGTAACAAAAGCATGGATAAATTTTTCTGCATCAATTTTGGACAGAAAATGTCTGATCTTTGCAATGTTACGCAGATGGAAAAAAATCTGTCCTTGAAACAATCTTGATATGTTCGTCAAAAGAGAGATCAGGGTCCAGAGTAACGCCGAGGTCCTTCACAGTTTTATTTGAGACGACTGTACAACCATCAAGATTAATTGTCAGATTCAACAGAAGATGTCTTTGTTTCTTGGGACCTAGAACAAGCATCTCTGTTTTGTCTGAGTTTAAAAGTAGAACGTTTGCAGCCATCCACTTCCTTATATCTGAAACACAGGCTTTCAGCGAGGGCAATTTTGGGGCTTCACCATGTTTCATTGAAATGTACAGTTGTGTGTCATCCGCATAGTAGTAGAAGTTAACATTATGTTTTCGAATGACATCCCCAAGAGGTAAAATATATAGTGAAAACAATAGTGGTCCTAAAACGGAACCTTGAGGAACACCGAAGTTTACAGTTGATTTGTCAGAGGACAAACCATTCACAGAGACAAACTGATATCTTTCTGACAGATAAGATCTAAACCAGGCCAGAACTTGTCCGTGTAGACCAATTTGGGTTTCCAATCTCTCCAAAAGAATGTGGTGATCGATGGTATCAAAAGCAGTACTAAGGTCTAGGAGCACGAGGACAGATGCAGAGCCTCAGTCCGATGCCATTAAAAGGTAATTTACCACCTTCACAAGTGCAGTCTCAGTGCTATGATGGGGTCTAAAACCAGACTGAAGCATTTCGTATACATTGTTTGTCTTCAGGAAGGCAGTGAGTTGCTGCGCAACAGCTTTTTCAAAATGTTTTGAGAGGAATGGGAGATTCGATATAGGCCGATAGTTTTTTTATATTTTCTGGGTCAAGGTTTGGCTTTTTCAAGAGAGGCTTTATTACTGCCACTTTTAATGAGTTTGGTACGCATCCGGTGGCTAGAGAGCCGTTTACTATGTTCAACATAGGAGGACCAAGCACAGGAAGCAGCTCTTTCAGTAGTTTAGTTGGAATAGGGTCCAGTATGCATCTTGAAGGTTTAGAGGCCATGATTATTTTCATCATTGTGTCAAGAGATATAGTACTAAAACACTTGAGTGTCTCCCTTGATCCTAGGTCCTGACAGAGTTGTGCAGACTCAGGACAACTGAGCTTTGGAGGAATACGCAGATTTAAAGAGGAGTCCATAATTTGCTTGCTAATGATCATGATCTTTTCCTCAAAGAAGTTCATGAATTTATTACTGCTGAAGTGAAAGCCATCCTCTCTTGGGGAATGCTGCTTTTTAGTTACCTTTGCGACAGTACCGTATTCAAGGCAAAGGGTGGCTATTTGAAGAATCTCAAATATAAAATATATTTTGATTTGTTTAACACTTTTTTGGTTACTACATGATTCCCTATGTGTTATTTCATAGTTTTGATGTCTTCACTATTATTATACAATGTAGAAAATAGTAAAAATAGCGAAAAACCCTTGAATGAGTAGGTGTTCTAAAACTTTTGACCGGTAATGTAGGTTGAACCATACAGCCACATTATGCAATATGATGATCATAGGAAGTGTGGTTCTCTATCCATTTTCCCTGTTCAGTTAAGTGAACTGCTATATTGTAGAACATATTTTTTTTAATTCTGTGAATGATGTTGTTTAACAGAGGACATAAAGAACATACTTTACAGGAAATGACCAAGCCCTTGCAAATACTGTAAGATATACTGTGTGTCTATAGACAGACAGATACTGTGGTAATGTGTCTGTACTGCACTTTAACCCACCACCCAGATCACTGAACACACCTGTTTCCACTTACAACACGACATACCAGAATCCACTTACTTAAGCCAATAAACGCTTTTGTTCAGTTTGAAATACAGTACTGTAAAAGCATAAGCAATCAGCTTGAAATGTTCCCTCTTAAGTTCAAGTACGGTAATCATTTTCCACTCTGTGTTGAGTGCGTTCAGAAAGTGAAAATGTGAAGTCTTGACTCTTTCACAACGGACTTGTGTTCAGTTCCCGTGGGAGAGCTGGAGGGAAAAGTAGATATAGGTTAGCGACAGATGTACAACATTTTATTTATTTATTTTATTTATTTATTTATTTATTTATTTTGAATCACAACATACTCCACTGAAATGCTGAAAATGTTCACTTCTAAGGCCCGTTTGACTGTACTGAATGGGTGAATAGCAATAACACCACTGTTTGATGTGAACATTTTGATAAGTGGGGAATTACTTACTTCTCCTCTTCCCTCATATAACTAACCCTTACCCTACCCTCTACCCTAAACAGTTTCATATCTAAATCCCAACCTTCCCCATACACTGATACATCACACTTTTTCCCTTCTTTGAGCCCACCCCACTCTTTATTCATGTCTTCTTTGAGCCCACTCCACTCTTTATTCATGTGTTCTTTAAGCCCACTCCACTCTTTATTCATGTCTTCTTTGAGCCCACCCCACTCTTTATTCATGTCTTCTTTGAGCCCACTCCACTCTTTAGTCGTGTCTTCTTTGAGCCCACCCCACTCTTTATTCGTGTCTTCTTTGAGCCCACCCCACTCTTTATTCATGTCTTCTTTGAGCCCACTCCACTCTTTATTCATGTCTTCTTTGAGCCCACTCCACTCTTTATTCATGTCTTCTATGAGCCCACCCCTCTCTTTATTCATGTCTTCTTTAAGCCCACCCCATTCTTTATTCATGTCTTCTTTGAGCCCACTCCACTCTTTATTCATGTCTTCTTTGAGCCCACTCCACTCTTTATTCATGTCTTCTTTGAGCCCACTCCACTCTTTATTCATGTCTTCTTTAAGCCCACCCCATTCTTTATTCATGTCTTCTTTGAGCCCACTCCACTCTTTATTCATGTCTTCTATGAGCCCACCCCTCTCTTTATTCATGTCTTCTTTAAGCCCACCCCTCTCTTTATTCATGTCTTCTAATCAAAATCAAATAACATTTATTTGTCACATACACACGGTTAGCAGATGTTAATGCAAGTGTAGTGAAATGCTTGTACTTCTAGTTCCGACCATGCATTAATATCTAACAAGTAATTTAACCTAACAATTCCACAACAACTACCTTATACACACAAGTGTAAAGGAATGAATATGAATATGTACATAAAAACATATAAATGAGTGATGGCCGAACGGCATAGGCAAGATGCAGTAGATGGTAAGAGTACAGTATATACATATGAGATGAGTAATGTAGGGTATGAAAACATTATATGAAGTGGCATTGTTTAAAGTGGCTAGTGATACATTACATCAAGATGGCAAGATGCAGTAGATGGTATAGAGTACAGCATATACATATGAGATGAGTAATGTAGGGTATGTAAATATTATATAAAGTGGTTAGTGATAAATTGATTACATACATTTTTCCATTATTAAAGTGGCTGGAGTTGAGTCAGTATGTTGGCAGCAGCCACTCAATGTTAGTGATGGCTGTTTAACAGTCTGATGGCCTTGAGATAGAAGCTGTTTTTCAGTCTTTTGGTCCCCGCTTTGATGCACCTGTACTGACCTCGCCTTCTGGATGATAGCGGGGTGAACAGGTAGTGGCTCGGGTGGTTGTTGTCCTTGATGATCTTTTTGGCCTTCCTGTGACATCGGGTGGTGTAGGTGTCCTGGAGGGCAGGTAGTTTGCACCCGGTGATGCGTTGTGCAGACCTCACTACCCTCTGGACAGCCTTCCGGTTATGGGCGGAGGAGTTGCCGTACCAGGCGGTGATACAGCCCGACAGGATGCTCTCGATTGTGCATCTGTAAAAGTTTGTGAGTGTTTTTGGTGACAAGCCGAATTTCTTCAGCCTCCTGAGGTTGAAGAGGCCCTGCTGCGCCTTCTTCACCACGCTGTCAGTGTGGGTGGACCATTTCAGTTTGTCTGTGATGTGTACGCCGAGGAACTTAAAACCCTCCACCCTCTCCACTACTGTCCCGTCAATGTAGATAGGGGGTTGCTCCCTCTGCTGTTTCCTGAAGTCCACGATCATCTCCTTTGTTTTGTTGACATTGAGTGTGAGGTTATTTTCCTGACCCTACACTCCGAGGGCCCTCAACTCCTCGCTGTAGGCCGTCTCGTCGTTTTTGGTAATCAAGCCTACCACTGTAGTGTCGTCTGCAAACTTGATGATTGAGTTGGAGGCATGCATGGCCATGCAGTCGTGGGTGAACAGGGAGTACAGGAGAGGGCTGAGAATGCACCCTTGTGGGGATCCAGTGTTGAGGATCAGCGGGGTGATGTTGTTACCTACACTCACCACCTGGGGGCGGCCCGTCAGGAAGTCCAGGACCCAGTTGCACAGGGCGGGGTCGAGACCCAGGGACGAGTTTGGAGGGTACTATGGTGTTAAATGCTGAGCTGTAATCGATTAACAACATTCTTACATAGGTATTCCTCTTGTCCAGATGGGTTAGGGCAGTGTGCAGTGTGATGGCGATTACGTCGTCTGTGGACCTATTGGGGCGGTAAGCAAATTGGAGTGGGTCTAGGGTGTCAGGTAGGGTGGAGGTGATATGGTCCTTGACTAATCTCTCAAAGCACTTCATGATGACGGAAGTGAGTGCTACAGGGTGGTAGTCATTTAGCTCAGTTACCTTAGCTTTCTTGGGAACAGGAACAATGGTGGCCCTCTTGAAGGATGTGGGACAGCAGACTGGGATAAGGATTGATTGAATATGTCTGTAAACACACCAGCCAGCTGGTCTGCGCATGCTCTGAGGACTAGGCCGGGGATGCCGTCTGGGCCTGCAGCCTTGTGAGGGTTAATACGTTTAAATGTTTTACTCACGTTGGCTGCAGTGAAGGAGGTTTTGGTAGCGGACCGTGTCAGTGGCACTGTATTGTCCTCAAAGCGAGCAAAAAAGTTGTTTAGTCTGTCTGGGAGCATGCCATCGTAATCCGCGACGGGCTGTTTTTTCTTTTGTAGTCCGTGATTGACTGTAGACCCTGTCACATATCTCTCGTGTTTGAGCCGTTGAATTGTGACTCCACTTTGTCTCTATAATGACGCTTAGCTTGTTTGATTGCCTTGTGGAGGGAATAGCTACACTTTTTGTATTCGGTCATGTTTCCGGTCACCTTGCCCTGATTAAAAGCAGTGGTTTGTGCGTACAGTTTTGTGCAACTGCTGCCATCAATCCACGGTTTCTGGTTGGGGAATGTTTTAATAGATGCTGTGGGTACAACATCACCGATGCACTTGTTAATTAACTCGCACACCGAATCAGCGTATTCGTCAATGTTGTTGTTCGCCGCAATGCGGAACATATCCCAGTCCACGTGATTGAAGCAGTCTTGAAGCGTGGAATCCGATTGGTTGGACCAGCGTTGAACAGCCTTGAGCGCTGGTGCTTCCTGTTTTAGTCTCTGTCTATTGGCTGGGAGCAACAAAATGGAATCGTGGTTAGCTTTTCCGAAGGGAGGGCGGGGGAGGGCCTTATCTGCGTCGCGGAAGTTAGAATAACAGTGGTCCAGGGTTTTACCAGCCCTGGTAGCACAATCGATATGCTGATAGAATTTGGGGAGCCTTGTTTTCAGATTAGCCATGTTAAAATCCCCGGCTACAATAAATGCAGCCTCAGGATATGTGGTTTCCAGTTTACATAGAGTCCAATGAAGTTCTTTCAGGGCCGTCGATGTGTCTGCTTGGGGGGGAATAGACACGATTGTGATTATGATCGAAGATAATTATCTTGGTAGATAATGCGGTCGGCATTTGATTGTGAGGAATTCTAAGTCAGGTGAACAAAAGGACTTGATTTCCTGTATGTTGTTATGATCAGACCATGTCTCGTTAATCATAAGCCATACACCCCCGCCCTTCTTTTTGCCAGAGAGTTGCTTGTTTCTGTTGGCGCTATGCGTGAAGAAACCAGGTGGCTGTACCGACTCAGATAGCGTGTCTCGAGTGAGCCATGTTTCCGTGAAACAAAGAACCTTACAGTCTCGGATGTCTCTCTGGAACGCTACCCTTGCTCGAATTTCGTCTACCTTGTTGTCAAGAGTCTGGACAGTGGCGAGTAGTATGCTCGGGAGCAGTGCGCGATGTGCCCGTCTACGGAGCCTGACCAGAAGACCGCTCCGTCTGCCCCTTCTACGGCGCCGTTGTTTTGGGTTGCCGGCTGGGATCTGATCCATTGTCCTGGGTGGTAGGCCAAACAGAGGAAAGTCACTTCGGCAAAGTCGTATTCCTGGTCGTAATGTTGGTGAGTTGAGATTGCTCTTATATCCAATAGTTCCTTCCGACTGTATGCAATAAAACCTAAGATTACCTGGGGCTTTAAGCCCAACCCACTCTTTATTCATGTCTTCTTTAAGCCAACTCCACTCTTTATTCATGTTTTCTTTGAGCCCACTCCACTCTTTATTCATGTCTTCTTTGAGCCCACTCCACTCTTTATTCATGTCTTGTTTAGTCTGATGTTTAGTTTTTTTCTTTGTAATTTCTACAATTGTAAGGTGACTTTGGGTCCTTGTAAAAACCTACAGTGGCTTGCGACGGTATTCACCCCCCTTGGCATTTTTTCTATTTTGTTGCCTTACAACCAGGAATTAAAATACATTTTTGGCGGGGTTGTATCATTTGATTTACACAACAGGCCTACCACTTTGAAGATGCATAATATTTTTTAATTGTGAAAAAAACAAGAAATAAGACAAAAAAGACAGAAAACTTGAGCGTGCATAACTGTTCACCCCCCCCCCCCAAAAAAATCAATCCTTTGTAGAATCAATGCTTTTTGCAGCTATTACAGCTGCAAGTCTCTCAGGGTATGTCTCTATAAGCTTGGCACATCTAGCCACTGGGAGTTTTGCCCATTCTTCACGGCAAAACTGCTCCAGCTCCTTCAAGTTGGATGGGTTCGGCTGGTGTACAGCAATCTTTAAGTCATACCACAGATTCTCAATTGGATTGAGGTCTGGGCTTTGACTAGGCCATTCCAAGACATTTAAATGTTTCCCCTTAAACCACTTGAGTGTTGCTTCAGCAGTATGCTTAGGGTCATTGTCCTGCTAGAAGGTGAACCTCCATCCCAGTCTCAAATCTCTGGAAGACTGAAACAGGTTTCCCTAAAGCATTTCCCTGTATTTAGCGCCATCCATCATTCCTTCAATTCTGACAAGTTTCATCATGAAATACATCCCCACAACATGATGCTGCCACCACCATGCTTCACTGTGGGGATGGTGTTCTCCGGGTGATGAGAGGTGTTGGGTTTGCGCCAGACTTAGTATTTTCCTTGATGGGTAAAAAGCTCAATTTTAGTCTGATCTGACCAGAGTACCTTCTTCCATATGTTTGGGGAGTCTCCCACATGCCTTTTGGTGAACACCAAACGTGTTTGCTTAAATTTTTCTTTAAGCAATGGCTTTTTTCTGGCCACTCTTCCATAAAGCCCAGCTCTGTGGAGTGTACGGCTTAAAGTGTACAGATACTCCAATCTCCGCTGTGGAGCTTTGCAGCTTCTTCAGGGTTATATTTGGTCTCTTTACTGCCTCTCTGATTAATGCCCTCCTTGCCTGGTCCATGAGTTTTGGTGGGTGGCCCTCTCTTGGCAGGTTTGTTGTGGTGCCATATTCTTTCCGTTTTTTAATAATTTTTTGGTGCTCCGTTGGATGTTCAAAGTTACGGATATTTTTTTATAACCCTACCCTGATCTGTACTTACATTTACATTTAAGTCATTTAGCAGACGCTCTTATCCAGAGCGACTTACAAATTGGTGCATTCACCTTATGATATCCAGTGGAACAACCACTTTACAATAATGCATCTAAATCTTTTAAGGGGGGGGGGGGGGGTTAGAAGGATTACTTTATCCTATCCCAGGAATTCCTTAAAGAGGTGGGGTTTCAGGTGTCTCCGGAAGGTGGTGATTGACTCCGCTGTCCTGGCGTCGTGAGGGAGCTTGTTCCACCATTGGGGTGCCAGAGCAGCGAACAGTTTTGACTGGGCTGAGCGGGAACTGTGCTTCCTCAGAGGTAGGGGGGCCAGCAGGCCAGTTCTTCAGTTCTTCAGTACTTCTCCACAACTTTCTCCCTGACCTGTTTGGAGAGCTCCTTGATCTTCATGGTGCTGCTTGCTTGGTGGTGTGCCTTGCTTAGGGGTGTTGCAGACTATAGGGCCTTTCAGTACATGTGTATATATACTGAGATCATGTGACACTTAGATTGTACACAGGTGGACTTTATTTAACTAATTATGTGACTTCTGAAGGTAATTGGTTGCACCAGATCTAATTTAACGGCTTCATAGCAAAGTGGGTGAATACATATGCACGCACCACTTTTCTTTTTTGTTCTTTTTTTCATTCTTTGAAAAAATTATTTTTTTTCATTTCATTTCACCAATTTGGACTATTTTGTGTATGTCAGTTACATGAAAGCCAAATAAAAATCCATTCAAATTACAGGTTGTAATGCAACAAAATAGAAAAAAACGGCAAGGGGGAGGACTACTTTTGCAAGGCACTGTATATAAGTCCCATGTATTATTATTATTATTATACATCTCTAAGTAGACTAGACACATACATCAATAACTATTTATAAAGATGTCAGTGTAAAGGACGTCACGCTGCTAGCTAGGTGAGTACCACTTCCTCCCGATTCAGTCCATACCTGCCGCAACCTCGGGTCCCCCGCCTTACTAGCACACGTGACCGCCCTCCTGAAGCGACTTACCAGTTGGCACCACACGAAAAACTAGCTATTCTCTGGCGCAAGTGGGGACACTTCAGTCTGAGGAGTAAGTTTTACACATCCCCATGTGTTAATTAAGATTCGCTGAATATTATAAAGCTATTGCCACCATCTCTGGTTTGAGGTTCCATTTTAAAAGCAAGATCTGAAACAAGGCAACTGTATCAGAGCACGACCCCCAAAGAATCAGCAAAATGGGAGAAGCAGATGTTTTCAAGGATTACCCACCCACCCAAGCCAATGACAAACACATTCAGTTGTGTCACTACTGTAAATATGATTTGCCTGAAAAACAATTACTCCCCGACTGTTTCATTCTTCCTATGAGTTGCACATTACATTCTGGTCCAGAACATGGATGCATACCATACGTGGGACCCTATTGCTTATGTAGTGTACTATATAGGTAATAGGGTACAATTTGGGATGCAAACCATGTCTACCCATTCCAATCCTGGGGTTCTGGCTGGGGTTTGCGCCTAACTCACGAGCCCCCTGCCACAACCATCATCACGGCTGAACAAAAGGCATAACAGACAACCACCCACTATATTTCTTCTGATTTAATATACAGCTGCCCACAAATATGCTCTCTGGTTTGGCAGGGAGGAGTGCACAAGCGTGTGTGTATGAATGTGTGTGTGTGTGCATGCGTGTGTTTGTTTGCGTATGCGCTTGTGGGTGTGTGCATACGGGTGTGTGTGTCAGGGTTGGCAGGGAGGAGAGTGAGGATTATCGCCAGCCGCGGCTAACAGGCAATTAAATATTTATATACTAACCTGGTGCTCTGCTCACCCGATGTCACAGGAAGGCCAAAAAGATCATTAAGGACAACAATCACCCGAGCCACTGCCTGTTCACCCCACTACCATCCAGAAGGCAAGGTCAGTACAGGTGCATCAAAGCTGGGACTGAGAGACTGAAAAATAGCTTCTATCTCAAGGCCATCAGACTGTTAAACAGCCATCACTAACACAGAGAGGCTGCTGCCACATACAGACTTGAAATCATTGGCCGCTCTAACAAACGGTCAGTAATCACTTTATTAATGCCACTTTAATAATGATGTTTACATATCTTGCACTACTCAACCCAGATGTATATACTGTATTTTATACCATCTATTGAATCTCGTCTATGTCGGTCGGTCATGGCCATCCATATATTTATATGTATATTCTTATTCCATTCCTTTACTTAGATTTGTGTGTATTAGGTAGCTGTTGTGGAATTGTTAGATATTACTTGTTAGATAATACTGCACTGTCGGAACTAGAAGCACAAGCACTTCGATACACCCACAACAACATCTGCTAAACACGTGTATGTGACATGACCAATAACATCTGCTATCCATGTGTATGTGACCAATAAAATGTGATTTGATTTGATTAGTTAGAAACAAACCTCATTGTATAGGATAGCACTGGCACTGCTAGCCTGAATGCTGCATGGTTAAACCAGACTGGATATTGCACTCAATGGTGAGCACTGCCTTCAGCCAACGTTTAACCAGGCAACGTTCAACCAGGCAGCAGCACCATGCAGCCGTTAATAAATTCTATTGATGCATTCATTTGTATATCTATTATAATATTGGGTTAATAAATGGATCTAAAAGATCCCATTCGTCATTCAATTAACGGCCAAAGCCGTACACTTTTTCTTCGCATATCTTTTTTATATTTTTCTAAACCTCAACTTCAAAAAACTCTCCTGCAACCCGCCTCACCCAATTTGGTGTGGATCTGTTTTTTCTAAAGTATTTTTATTTACCTCGGAACCGGAATCACCCAACAGAAGCTAGCCAGCTCACTAGCTACTAGCTAGCAGTCAGCTAGTAGTCAGCTAACCACTGCTAGCGGTCATCAGCTAACCTTTAGCTTGGAAAGCTCTCGTCAGTTTGTACAACGCGGCTCAAACCAGAGCATACCGGACCTACTTTCTCTCCATATCCCCAGATTCCTACCACAAGCTCTGAACCTTTTCACTTAGATCATCGCAGCTAGCTAGCTGCTATCCAAGTGACTACTCCTGGCTAACGTCTGTCCCGAAGCAAGCACCAATTAGCCTGGAGCTAGCCCATGCTAGGCCCATTCTCCCGGCTAGCTGAAGAGGCCCATCAGCCACTCCTGAGCTACAATACCCAGACCCCTTCTACTGCCGGTACGGGGCACGGAATCCCGCCGATCCTTCACGACTGGACTACAAAGTAATCTGCTTGAGGGGGTACTCAACTGGCCCCTACATCGCAACGTCCCCTGAATGCCCATCTGCTAGCCTGCTAGCCGCAGCCCGCTAGCTGTCTAGAGCATATTGGATTGTTAGCTGAATAGATCCATCGGCCAATTTCTTGGTTCACTAAACGTATTTTGCCAATTGGACTTGGACCCCTCTGCTACCTGGAACCCTACTCATCCATCACGACTGGTCCATCGACGTCACCGTACGCGGAGGCTAAAACAGACTTTCCTCTGTCGAGACGTTCCTCTAAGGTCCTTCTGCTAGCTTGCTACCCTCGGCCTGCTAGCTGTCTGAATCGCCGTGTCTCCAGCCAGCCCAATCACTCACTGGACCCCTATGATCACCCGGCTACACATGCCTCTCCCTAATATCAATATGCCTTGGTTAGTGATGATTGTCTTATTTCACTGTAGACCCTCTAGCCCTGCTCAATTTGCCTTAACCAACCATTTAGTTCCATCTCCCACATATGTAGTGACATCACCTTGTTTAAACGTCTCTAGAGACAATATCTCTCTCATCATTACTCAATGCCTAGGTTTACCTCCAATGTACTCACATCCTACCATACGTTTGTCTGAACATTATGCCTTGAATCTATTCTATCGCGCCCAGAAACCTTCTCCTTTTACTCTCTGTTCCGAACGTACTAGACAACCAGTTCTGATAGCCTTTACTTGTACCCTTATCCTACTCCTCCTCTGATCCTCTGGTGACGTAGAGGTTAATCGAGGCCCTGCAGTGCCTAGCTCCACTCCTACTTCCCAGGTGCTCTCATTTGTTGACTTCCGTTAAAAAAAAGCCTTGGTTTCATGCATGTTAACATTAGAAGCCTCATCCCTAAGTTTGTTTTATTCACTGCTTAAGCACACTCTGCCAACCCGGATGTCCTGAATCTGAATCCTGGCATAGAAAGACCACCAAAAATCCTGAAATTTCCATCCCTAACTATAACATTTTCCGACAAGATAGAACTGCCAAAGGGGGCAGTGTTGCAATCTACTGCAGAGATAGCCTGCAGAGTTCTGTCTTACTATCCAGGTCTGTACCCAAACAATTCGAGCTTCTACTTTTAAAAATCCACCTTTCCAGAAACAAGTCTCTCACCGTTGCCAATTGCGATAGCCCGCCCTCTACCCCCAGCCGTGCCCTGGACACCATATGTGAATTGATTGCCCCCCATCTATCTTCAGAGCTCGTGCTGCTAGGTGACCTAAACTGGGACATGCATAACACCCCAGCCATCCTACAATCTAAGCTTGATGCCCTCAATCTCACACAAATTACCAATGAACCCACCTTGTACAACCCCAAATCCGTAAACACGGGCACCCTCATAGATATCATCCTACCAACTTGCCCTCCAAATACACCTCTGTTGTTTTCAACCAAGATCTCAGCAATCACTGCCTCATTGCCTGCATCTGTAATGGGTCTGCGGTCAAACGACCACCCCTCATCACTGTCAAACGCTCCCTAAAACACTTCAGCGAGCAGGCCTTTCTAATCAACCTGGCCCCGGTATCTTGGAAGGATATTGACCTCGTCCCGTCAGTAGAGGATGCTTGGTTGTTCTGTAAAAGTGCCTTCCTCACCATCTTAAATAAGCATGCGCCATTCAAACATTTTTGAACCAGGAACAGATATAGCCCTTGGTTCTCTCCAGACCTGACTGCTATTGACCAGCACAAAAACATCCTGTGGCATTCTGCATTAGCATTGAATAGACCACATGATATGCAACTTTTCAGGGAAGTTAGGAACCAATATACACACAAAGTTAGGAAAGCTAAGGATAGCTTTTTCAAGCAGAAATTTGCATCCTGTAGCACAAACTCAAAAAGGTTCTGGGACACTGTAAAGTCCATGGAGAATAACAGCACCTCCTGCCAGCTGCCCACTGCACTGAGGCTAGGAAACACTGTCACCACCGATAAATCCACTATTATTGAGAATTTCAATAAGCATTTTTCTACGGCTGGCCATGCTTTCCACCTGGCTACCCCTACAGCCCTGCACCCCCCACAGCAACTCACCCAAGCCCCCATTTCTCCTTCAACCATATCCAGATAGCTGATGTTCTGAAAGAGCTGCAAAATCTGGACCCCCACAAGTCAGCCAGGTTAGACAATCTGGACCATCTCTTTCTAAAAGTAACTGCCGAAATTGTTGCAACCCCTATTACTAGCCTGTTCAACCTCTCTTTCGTATCGTCTGAGATTCCCAAAGATTGGAAAGCTGCCACGGTCATGCCCCTCTTCAAAGGGGGAGACACTCTAGACCCAAACTGCTACAGACCTATTTCTATCCTACCCTGCCTTTCTATGGTCTTCGAAAGCCAAGTTAACAAACAGATTACCGACCATTTCGAATCCCACCGTACCTTCTCCGCTATGTAATCTGGTGTCAGAGCTGGTCATGGGTGCACCTCAGCCACGCTCAAGGTCCTAAACAATATCATAACCACCATTGATACAAGACATTACTGTGCAGCCGTATTCATTGACCTGGCCAAGGCTTTTGACTCTGTCAATCACCACAATCTTATCGGCAGACTCAATAGCCTTGGTTTCTCAAATGATTGCCTCGCCTGGTTCACCAACTACTTCTCTGATAGAGTTCAGTGTCTCAAATCGGAGGGCCTGTTGTCCGGACCTCTGGCAGTCTCTATGGGGGTGCCACAGGGTTCAATTCTCGGGCCGACTCTCTTCTCTGTATACATCAATGATGTCGCTCTTGCTGCTGGTGATTCTCTGATCCACCTCTACGCAGACGATACCATTCTGTATACCTCTGGCCCTTCTTTGGACACTGTGTTAATTCACCTCCAGACGAGCTTCAATGCCATACAACTCTCCTTCTGTGGCCTCCAACTGCTCTTAAATGCTAGTAAAACTAGATGCATGCTCTTCAACCCATCGCTGCCCGCACCTGCTCACCGGTCAGCATCGCTACTCTGAATGGTTCTGACTTAGAATATGTGGACAACTACAAATACCTAGGTGTCTGGTTAGACTGTAAACTCTCCTTCCAGACTCACATTAAGCATCTCCAATCCAAAATGAAATCTAGAATCGGCTTCCTATTTCGCAACAAAGCCTCCTTCACTCATGCTGCCAAACATACCCTCGTAAAACTGACCATCCAACCGATCCTCGACTTCGGCGATGTCATTTACAAAATAGCCTCCAACACTCTACTCAACAAATTGGATGCAGTCTATCACAGTGCCATCCGTTTTGTCACCAAAGCCCCATATACTACCCACCACTGTGACCTGTACACTCTCGTTGGCTGGCCCTCGCTTCATACTCGTCTCCAAACCCACTGGCTCCAGATCATCTACAAGTCTCTGCTAGGTAAAGCCCCGCCTTATCTCAGCTCACTGGTCACCATAGCAGCACCCACCCATAGCACACGCTCCAGCAGGTATATCTCACTGGTCACCCCCAGAGCCAATTCTTCCTTTGGCCGCCTTTCCTTCCAGTTCTCTGCTGCCAATGACTGGAACAATCTGCAAAAATCACTGAAGCTGGAGACTCATATCTCCCTCACTAGCTTTAAGCACCAGCTGTCAGAGCAGCTCACAGATCACTGCACCTGTACATAGCCCACCTGTAAATAGCCCATCCAACTACCTCATCCCCATACTGTTTTTATTTATTTATCTTGCTCCTTTGCACCCCAGTATCTCTACTTGCACATTCATCTTCTGCACATCTATCATTCCAGTGTTTAATTGCTATATTGTAATTACTTCGCCACCATGGCCTATTTATTGCCTTACCTCCCTTATCCTACCTCATTTGCACATACTGTATATATACTTTTTCTACTGTATTTTTGACTGTATGTTTGTTTATTCCATGTCTAACTCTGTGTTGTTGTATGTGTCGAACTGCTTTTTTTTATCTTGGCCAGGTCGCAGTTGCAAATCAAAACTTGTTCTCAACTAGCCTACCTGGTTAAATAAAAGTGAAATAAAATAAATACATAAAATAAAGAGCCAAAGCCAAAGCCAGAAGGTTAAATTGAAACAGAATGCAGAAGCATAAGAATTCACCAACAGGAGACCAGTGTATTGTGTCAGAATAAAAGGGCTTTGAAAATGGCCTCTAACTCTTCAGTGAGGGACCATGGATAGCAGAAAGGGATGTACTGTATATCATGTCAACAGAAAGCAGCTCTACTGGATGCTAGGCTGGTTTATCCCAGTGCCGTAGAGAAGGGAGGAGAGGAATTAAGAGTTTAATCCTAGTCTCCCTGAGGATGGGCCCTTCCTAAAGAGACGGGGGAGGAAAGGAACAGCCTTCTCTCTCTGTCTCTCTCTGTCTCTCTCTCTCTCTCTGCTGGGATCCACTCTTCTTCGTTGCAGCTGTCAATGTCGTTAGGAGGACAGAGGGATGAAGGAGGGGGAAAAAGCCATCGAAGAGTGCGTCCATCTGTCCGTCTGTCTGTCTGTCTATCTATCTGTCTGTCTGCTCCCAGTGTGTTTTAAAGAAATGGACCCCTCACTGTGGAACTCATATCTCCCGAGAAATAAGGGGATCAAAAGGGAATAAGGGGATCGAAGGGGAATGAGGTGATCTAGGGGGAATAAGGTGATCTAGGGGGAATAAGGGGATCTAAGGGGTATAAGGGGATCGAAGGGGAATAAGGTGATCTAGGGGGAATAAGGGGATCTAAGGGGAATAAGGGGATCAAAGGGGAATAAGGGGATCTAGGGGGAATAAGGGGATCTAAGGGGAATAAGAGGATCTAAGAGGAATAAGGTGATCTAGGGGGAATACGGGGATCTAAGGGGAATAAGGGGATCTTAGGGGAATAAGTGATCTAGGGGGAATAAGGGGATCAAAGGGAATAAGGGGATCGAAGGGGAATAAGGGGATCGAAGGGGAATAAGAGGATCTAAGAGGAATAATGTGATCTAGGGGGAATAAGGGGATCGAAGGGGAATAAGGGGATCGAAGGGGAATAAGAGGATCACCTAAGTTGGGGATCAAATGGCTTCATCACCTCTACATGAGACACAATTATCACCTCTAAATGAGATGCAATTAATCTTGATTCAGTTTCTTCATTTTACAGCCCCAACTGACAAGGACACTATGCAGTGGTGGAAAAAGTACCCAATTGTCATTCTTGAGTAAAAGTAAAGATACATTCAAAGAAAATCAAATCAAATCAAATGTATTTATATAGCCCTTCGTACATCAGCTGATATCTCAAAGTGCTGTACAGAAACCCAGCCTAAAACCCCAAACAGCAAGCAAAGCATGTGAAAGAAGCACGGTGGCTAGGAAAAACTCCCTAGGAAAAACTCCCTAGAAAGGCCAAAAACCTAGGAAGAAACCTAGAGAGGAACCAGGCTATGAGGGGTGGCCAGTCCTCTTCTGGCTGTGCAGGGTGGATATTATAACAGAACATGGTCAAGATGTTAAAATGTTCATAAATGACCAGCATGGTCAAATAATAATAATCATAGTAGTTGTCGAGGGTGCAACAAGCACGTCCGGTGAACAGGTCAGGGTTCCATAGCCGCAGGCAGAACAGTTGAAACTGGAGCAGCAGCACGGCCAGGTGGACTGGGGACAGCAAGGAGTCATCATACCAGGTAGTCCTGAGGCATGGTCCTAGGGCTCAGGTCCTCCGAGAGAAAGACAGAAAGAGAGAAAGAGAGAAAGAGAGAATTAGAGAGAGCATATTTAAATTCACACAGGACACCGGATAAGACAAGAGAAATACTCCAGATGTAACAGACTGACCCTAGCCCCCCGACACATAAACTACTGCAGCATAAATACTGGAGGCTGAGACAGGAGGGATCAGAAGACACTGTGGCCCCATCCGATGATATCCCCGGACAGGGCCAAACAGGCAGGATATAACCCCACCCACTTTGCCAAAGCACAGCCCCCACACCACTAGAGGGATGTCTCCAACCACCAACTTACCGTCCTAAGACAAGGCCGAGTATAGCCCACAACGATCTCCGCCATGGCACAACCCAAGGGGGGGCGCCAACCCAGACAGGAAGACCACGTCAGTGACTCAACCCACTCAAGTGACGCACCCCTCCCATGGACGGCATGGAAGAACACCAGTAAGCCAGTGACTCAGCCCCTGTAAAAGGGTTAGAGGCAGAGAATCCCAGTGGAAAGAGGGGAACCGGCAAGGCAGAGACTGCAAGGGCGGTTCGTTGCTCCAGTGCCTTTCCGTTCACCTTCACACTCCTGGGCCAGACTATACTTAATCATAGGACCTACTGAAGAGATAAGTCTTCAGTAAAGACTTAAAGGTTGAGACTGAGTCTGCGTCTCTCACATTGGTAGGCAGACCATTCCATAAAAATGGAGCTCTATAGGAGAAAGCCCTACCTCCAGCCGTTTGCTTAGAAATTCTAGGGACAATTAGGAGGCCTGCGTCTTGTGACCGTAGCGTACGTGTAGGTATGTACGGCAGGACCAAATCGGAAAGATAGGTAGGAGCAAGCCCATGTAATGCTTTGTAGGTTAGCAGTAAAACCTTGAAATCAGCCCTTGCCTTAACAGGAAGCCAGTGTAGGGAGGCTAGCACTGGAGTAATATGATCAATTTTTTTGGTTCTAGTCAGGGTTCTAGCAGCCGTATTTAGCACTAACTGAAGTTTGTTTAGTGCTTTATCCGGATAGCCGGAAAGTAGAGCATTGCAGTAGTCCAGCCTAGAAGTAACAAAAGCATGGATTAATTTTTCTGCGTCATTTTTGGACAGAAAGTTTCTGATTTTTGCAATGTTACGTAGATGGAAAAAAGCTGTCCTTGAAACAGTCTTGATATGTTCTTCAAAAGAGAGATCAGGGTCCAGAGTAACGCCGAGGTCCTTCACAGTTTTATTTGAGACGACTGTACAACCATCCAGATTAATTGTCAGATTCAACAGAAGATCTCTTTGTTTCTTGGGACCTAGAACAAGCATCTCTGTTTTGTCCGAGTTTAAAAGTAGAAAGTTTGCAGCCATCCACTTCTTTATGTCTGAAACACAGGCTTCTAGCGAGGGCAATTTTGGGGCTTCACCATGTTTCATTGAAATGTACAGCTGTGTGTCGTCCGCATAGCAGTGAAATTTAACATTATGTTTTGGAATGACATCCCCAAAAATGACTCAAGTAAAAGTAAAAGTCACCCAGTAAAATTATACTTCAGTAAAAGTCTAAAATTATTTGGTTTAAAATATGCTTAAGAATCTAAAGTAAATGTAATTGCTAAAATATACTTAAGTATCAAAACTAAAAGTATAAATCATTTCAAATTCCTTATAAACCATACAGCACCATTTTCTGTTTTTTATTTATTTACGGATAGCCAGGGGCACACTCCAACATTCAGACATACAGTACCAGTCAAAAGTTTGGGGTTCAAGGGTTTTTCTTTATTCTTACTATTAGCTACATTGTAGAATAATAGTAAAGACATCAAAAATATGATATAACACAGTAACGAAAAAAGTGTTAAACTGTCACGTTCTGACCAGTATGAGGGTTATTTTGTTAGTGTAGGCTGGTCAGGACGTGGCAGAGGGTATTTGGTTTATGTGGTTCAGGGTGTGTGTATTATGTAGAGGGTAGTTGATTTATGTATTCCGGGGTTTCTAGTTAGTCTGTTTCTATGTTTAGTTATTTGGGGTTCTGGACTCTCAATTGAAGGCAGGTGTTGTCTAGTTGCCTTTGATTGAGAGTCCTATATATTAGGGTGTGTTTCTAATTTGTGGGAGGTTGTCACTTGAATTGCTGTCTTTTGCCGTCAAGTCTGTATTCGTCGTCCATCGTTTTGTTTTGTTTGTGTAAGTGTTTATATTAAAGTTAATTATGAGCACTCAACCCGCTGCGCCTTGGTCCATTCCTGACGACCGTCGTTACAGAACCTCCCACCAAATCCGGACCAAGCAGCGAAGAAAGGAGCAACAGGGGGACTTAGTGGAGCAAAGGGAATTTGAGTTGGACCAACGGGAGAAATGGACATGGGAACAGATTATGGCCGGAGAGGGCCCATGGAAAAAATGGAGCGAAGACCGGGAACGCTACAGGGGAACACGACTGGCTAATAAACCGGAGAGGCAGCCCCAATCATTTTTTTGGGGGGGGCACACGGGTAGTTTGGCAGGGCCAGGATTGAGCCGCAAGCCAAATCCCCGTGCTTATTGGGGGCAGCCTAGTATTAGTCAGGTTCCGTGCGTTGGAGTGAGGTGCACGGCGTTGAGGCCTAGTATTCACAGGCCGGTGTGCGCAGTACCTGCGCCCCGCATTTGTCAGGGGAAAGCGGGCATCCAGCCAGGAAGGGTGGAGCCAGTACTGCGCTCGAGACCGCCAGTGCGCCTTCACGGCTCAATATATCCTGTTCCCGCTCCACGCACTAGCCTTAAGGTGTGTGTTTCCAGGCTGGCATATCCAGTACCAGCACCACGCACCAGGCTTCCAGTGCATCAACCCAGTCCAGTACGTCCTGTTCCCGCTCCACGCACTAGCCCTAAGGTGTGTGTTTCCAGGCTGGCATATCCAGTACCAGCACCACGCACCAGGCTTCCAGTGCGTCAGCCCAGTCCAGTACGTCCTGTTCCCGCTCCACGCACTAGCCCTAAGGTGTGTGTTTCCAGGCTGGCATATCCAGTACCAGCACCACGCACCAGGCTTCCAGTGCGTCAGCCCAGTCCAGTACGTCCTGTTCCCGCTCCACGCACTAGCCCTAAGGTGCGTGTTTCCAGGCTGGCATATCCAGTACCAGCACCACGCACCAGGCTTCCAGTGCGTCAGTCCAGTCCAGTACGTCCTGTTCCCGCTCCATGCACTAGCCCTAAGGTGTGTGTTTCCAGTATGGTACCTCCATTACCAGCACCACGCACCAGGCTTCAGTGCGTCAGCCCAGTCCAGCACGTCCTGTCCATGTTCCTCGTACTAGCCATGTGGTGCGTGTCCTTAGTCTGGCACGTCCTAAGCCAGCCCCACACACCAGGCCTTCCGGCAACAGTGCCTCGTCCAGAACTTCCGGCTACAGTGCCTCGTCCAGAGCTTTCGGCGACAGTGCCCCGGAGAGAGACGGCCCACTGTTCGGAACCAGGTGAGACGGCCCACTGTTCGCAACCAGGTGAGACGGCCCACTGTTCAGAGCCGAGTGAGTCTGGCTACCGTCCAGAACTTCTGGCAACAGTGCCTCGTCCAGAACTTCCGGAAACAGTGCCTCGTCCAGAACTTCCGGCAACAGTGCCTCGTCCAGAACTTCCGGCAACAGTGGCTCGTCCAGAACTTCCGGCAACAGTGCCTCGTCCAGAGCTTCCGGCGACAGTGCCCCCGGAGAGAGACGGCCCACTGTTCGGAACCAGGTGAGACGGCCCACTGTTCAGAGCCGAGTGAGTTTGGCTACAGTCCAGAACCAAGTGAGTCTGTCTACAGTCCAGAGCTCCTAGAGTCACCCTACAGTCCAGAGCTCCTAGAGTCACCCTACAGTCCGGGGTCGACAGAGAGGGACATCACTGTAGAGACAGTTTATGAGGGGAGTGAGCCAGGGGTGGAGTGGGGTCTGCGTCTGGCTCCTGAGCCACCTCCTGAGGGGGGAGTATTGGGGTTAGAGGGGGGGGGGGGTGTTGCAGGAGCACCTCCCATGTACTTTTGGGGATTTGTTAGTGTTGTGGGGGTTATTTGTTGTTGTTGTTTTTTTTGTGTGTGAGGTGCATCCGGGGTATGCACCTTTGGGGGGGGGGGGGGTAATGTCACGTTCTGACCAGTATGAGGGTTATTTTGTTAGTGTAGGCTGGTCAGGACGTGGCAGAGGGTATTTGGTTTATGTGGTTTGGGGTGTGTGTATTATGTAGAGGGTAGTTGATTTATGTATTCCGGGGTTTTTTGGTCACTGCTCTGTTAGTCTATTTCTATGGTCTTTCTAGTTAGTCTGTTTCTATGTTTAGTTAATTGGGGTGTGGACTCTCAATTGAAGGCAGGTGTTGTCTAGTTGCCTTTGATTGAGAGTCCTATATATTAGGGTGTGTTTGTAATTTGTGGGAGGTTGTCACTTGAATTGCTGTCTTTTGCCGTCAAGTCTGTATTCATCGTCCATCGTTTTGTTTTGTTTGTGTAAGTGTTTATATTAAAGTTAATTATGAGCACTCAACCTGCTGCGCCTTGGTCCATTCCTGACGACCGTCGTTACATAAACAAATCAAAATATGTTATAGATTCTTCAAAGTAGCCATCCTTTTCCTTGATGACAGCTTTGCATACTCTTGGCATTCTCTCAACCAGCTTCATGAGGAATGCTTTTCCAACAGTCTTGAAGGAGTTCCCACATATGCTGAGCACGTGTTAGCTGCTTTTCCTTCACTCTGTGGTCCAACTCATCCCAAACCATCTCAATTGGGTTGAGGTCGGGTGATTGTGGAGGCCAGGTCATCTGACGCAGCACTCCATCACTCTCCTTCTTGGTCAAATAGCCGTTACACAGCTGGGAGGGGTGTTTTGGGTCATTGTCCTGTTGAAAAACAAATTATAGTTCCACTAAGCGCCACCAGATGGGATGGCGTATTACTGCAGAATGCTGTGGTAGCCATGCTGGTTAAGTGTTCCTTGAATTCTAAATGAATCACCAACAGTGTCACCAACAAAGCACCCTTACACCATCACACCTCCTCCTCCATTCTTCACGGTGGAAACTACACATGCAGAGATCATCCGTTCACCTACTATGTGTCTCACAAAGACACAGCGATAGGGATATCTTCTGTATACCACCCATACCTTGTCACAACACAACTGATTGGCTCAAATGCATTAAGAAGTAAAGAAATTCCCCAAATAAATTTTTAACAAGGGACACCTGTTAATTGGAATGCATTCCAGGTGACTACCTCATGAAGCTGGTTGAGAGAATGCCAAGAGTGTGAAACGATATCATCAAGGCAAAGGGTGGCTTCTTTGAAGAATCTCAAATATAAAATATATTTTGATTTGTTTAACACTTTTTTGGATACTACATGATTCCATATGTGTTATTTCATAGTTTTGATGTCTTCGCTGTTATTCTACAATGTAGAAAAACCCACACTTTTGACTGGTACTGTAATTTACAAACGAAGCATGCATGTTTAGTGAGTCTGCCAGATCAAAGGTAGTAGGGAGGACCAGGGATGTTCTGTTGATAAGTGCATGAACTGGAACATTTTCCTGCCCTGCTAAGCATTCAAAATGTAATGAGTACTTTGGGGTGTTAAGGAAAATGTATGGAGTAAAAAGTATATTATTTTCTTAAGGGATGTAGTGAAGTAAAAGAAAAAGTAGTTACAAATATAAATAGTAAAGTGAAGTACAGATACCCCCAAAAAACGAGTTAAGTAGTACATTCAAGTATTTTTCCTTAAGTACTTTACACCGCTGACACTATTTGAAAAAACTGTGTTCAGTTGTTAAAAAATGTTGATAAAACATATGACAGGGATACTCGGGCATTGACAAGCATGACTAAGCAAGAGCCCATTGACAAGCATTAGAATGGAAGTGCATGTAAACGTGTCATGGTTGAGTGTATAACTACTACCTATAGATCAAATAGATTGTGGGTTCTATCAATGTCATTGTTTGCATAATTTCCAATCCTCCATATCTATTTCTTATTTAAAAAAATATATATTTTCTTATATTATTTTCCATTAACCCTACCTCCCCTCCCCTAATTGGAGTAAATAAATGCACAACAACACTTAGGATTCTACTTTAGGATTCTACTTTAGGCTTATACATACTATATACATTTTACTGCCACGGTACACGGTACAGTCTACATTAGTTATCTCTTAATTTTTTTACACCATTTTTTTGTCTCACCCTTCAGCTACCCTCAACACTTCCCATCTATAGTATCTCTGAGCAGCATCCAGTCTTCTACTTGCCAAACATTTTTCAACTGAGCAGTGATGTTTCACAAAAGTTTTGAACCTTTCTATTCTCATAGTTTCCACAGATTCTAAATTAAAGATTAACACCTTTACTAAAAGTACAATACTACTACATTATTGATCGACTGACCATGGCTTTTCGAGTCACCCAGTAGTGCTAGTGATCTATCCTGGTCCAGTTGATAACAGGTTCAATACCAATGGGTGGTAATACAGTGCAATGACACCGTGGTGGGACAGTAACAGACTGGCCAAGCGGAAGAGATCCTAACACTAACAGCTCTTTTGTAAAAGTGTGAAAGAGCCATGCATTCCATAGGCAGATCAGACAAGGTCAATAGCGCTACTGGCATGGATCAGTATAGAACCAACTGACCTGTACAAATCAAATGAATTTAGTAGATGTTGGCTACGTTCCAATATCCATACTACACCTAAAATGCATCCATACTACACCTAAAATCCAATATCCATACACCTAAAATGCATCTATACTACACCTAAAATCCAATAGCCATACACCTAAAATGCATCCATACTACACCTAAAATCCAATATCCATACACCTAAAATGCATCCATACTACACCTAAAATCCAATATCCATACACCTAAAATGCATCCATACTACACCTAAAATCCAATATCCATACACCTAAAATGCATCCATACTACACCTAAAATCCAATATCCATACACCTAAAATGCACGCCTAATACATTGCTTTGCACTGAGTGGTTTGCTAGTGTGGATTTTAAAATGTAGTACAATCATCTCTAAATCAACCTATACAGCGTAAATCAGTCCCTATTAAGAATATGTAGTTTTAGACATATCTACAGTATGTCCATTGTAATAACTAGACTGATAGAAATGTATATCAGCCATTTGAGTAATACTGACACTATCATGTAAACAAACAGCTGTCAGACAGCTAATTCATAACAACAGAAGAATCTGTCCTTTAACTGTGATCAGACAGCATAATCTGTGTTTGAATTACAGCAGGAGAATATGTATACAAAGAACATAATAAGACCTTCATTAATCATGAACTTTTTTGTCAGGCCTCCAAAGATGGAGAGAAAGAGATACAGAGAGCTACAGAGAGATACAGAAACAGAGTGAGAGAGGGGGGGGGGCA
Organism: Salmo salar; assembly: GCF_965601325.2. Lineage (NCBI taxonomy): Eukaryota > Metazoa > Chordata > Actinopteri > Salmoniformes > Salmonidae > Salmo > Salmo salar. Next base: position 116,307,818 of record NC_138300.1, read on the forward strand.
GAGACAAGGTGCTGACTGGTGAGCGCATAACTGTTAATTGTAACATTGTTCTTTGACAATATGTATCAACACAGCATGCTAATAAAGCTAATTGAAATGTACTTAATTTACTTTTTGGCAGGCCTCCAAAGATGGAGAGAGCAAGTGAGTGAGACGGAGAGAGTGAGAGAGAGAGAGCGGGGGCGAGAGAGAAAGACAAAGAGAGAGAGAGACAGGGAGAGAGAAGAGGGGGAGAGGGGGAACAGAGAGAGATAGACATAGAGAGACAGAGAGCAAGAGACTGAGAGAGACAGAGAGAGAGAGAGGGGGGGGGAGAGACAGGGCCAAGGTGCTGGCTGGGGGCCACCCCTAGATACATTGTTGAGACTCACTACACCTGCACTTCTTTATGAGACACAGAGGGGATGGTAACAACAGAGCCTCTTCACAGATCTCGCTCCTTTCACAGCTGTAGAGGACTGTGCTGTAGGTGGTCCCTTTCCCCACACACCTGCTTGTCTGTGGATAACTGGTCCTTCACCACACTGTGCTGAGCAGAGCAGCTGCAGAACAATAACAGGGCTGATATTTAGAGCTGGGCCTGACACCATTTAACACCCTTGTTTTAACAGCATCGCTGCATGAAAGGTATTTGTGTGGTTTTGCCCTTGCAGGCAGGTGTTGTCATGCACCCATAGGCTGTAGCCTTGAGGAGTTAGGCCAAAGCCTCTTGATCAAAACACAGCGCTGATAAGGCCGGTGTTGGGGCTGAATGATGCAGAGAGATGTATTTTGGGCTGCTGGTTTGATCAATGAACCAGTCAAGATAATGATTCACTTCATCTACACATCTCTCACTCACTTCAACACATTTCTACCTCTCCTCTCCTCACCTCTGCTCTTCTCTTTACTCTCTTAACTTCATAAAGGTGGAGATAACACTGAAATGTCCAGGTTTGGTTAGTGTTAGTAATTGTTGGTGGATGTCATCATGTGATTGACTGTGGTGTTACGGGGGTTGGAGGGGAGAGTGTTCAGGCCAGGGCCATCTGTTTTCCTATGTGGTTGCATGGAGGTTTGTGTTGGTCCAGGTCCTGTGGATGTTATCGACACCCATCAGGACCTGGAAGTGAGTTCTCTACTGTCAGCAGCTCTCGTGGGTGGATGGAGTCATTCCCTGTCATCCTGGAATGACAACTCAGAGGCCGGGAAAGACTGGGTGAGCCTTCCAGTCACCACCTCTCCTCCCCTTTCTCAGTCAACCTTTAGTCATTAATCGTATAAGGGCCCAGGAATGCCATTAAGCTGATTGTGTGAATTCTAGGAATATATTTCTTTGCCCTGCTACTCCAACAGATTATCATTTGTTTATTTTTCGTTATTTAAATTTAACCTTTATTTAACTAGGCAAGTCAGTTAAGAACATATTCTTATTTACAATGACGGCCTACCGCGGCTGTCACGACTTCCGCCGAAGTCGGTCCCTCTCCTTGTTCGGGCGGCGTTCGGCGGTCAACGTCACCGGCCTTCTAGCCACCGCCGATCCACTTTCCATTTGTTTTGTCTTTGTCTTACACACCTGGTTTCAATCCCCCAATTACTTGTTCATTATTTAACCCTCTGTTCCCCCATGTTTGTTTGTGAGTAATTGTTGGTTGTATATTGGTCTGTTATTGTGGGCTCGTATTGTTGCTTTGTATTTGTGAGTAAAGTACGTTGATTACTCATATCTGCTGTCCTGCGCCTGATTCTCTACACCAGCTACACACTGGACCCTTACAGACCTGGTGTTGTTCTACTCATATCTGCTGTCCTGCGCCTGACTCTCTAAACCAGCTACACACAGGACCCATTACACCAGCCAAACCCGGACGACGCTGGGCAAATTGTGCGCCGCACTATGGGACTCCCAATCACGCCCGGATGTGATACAGTCTGGAATCGAACCATGGACTGTAGTGACACCTCTTGCACTGAGATGCAGTGCCTTAGACCGCTGTGCCACTCGGGAGCCAGATGAGAGTTTATGAAAAATTGAGGGACGTCGGATAGGACACACCTGTTTGTTACTCTACCCTCGTCCCCCCTTTGGCAAGTCAGATCATGACTATACTCCTGCTTCCTGTTTACAATCTGAAGCTCAAAAAGGAAGTACCCGGCCGTGATGCGCTCTGTTGAGAAATGGTTCTTTGTTTCGGAGGCTACGCTAAAAGACTGCTTTGCTAACTTTGACTCCGCCGATAGCATCGATGAGCTAACTACCTCCGCCACCTCCGTCATTTTACTTCTACTTGAGTAAAATGTCATTGAAGTAACAGTATTTTTACTTGTGTAGAACATTTCAGTACTCTTTCCACCGGGGGTGGAGTGAGTGAGTGAGTGAGTGAGTGAGTGAGTGAGTGAGTGAGTGAGTGAGTGAGTGAGTGAGTGAGTGAGTGAGTGAGTGAGTGAAAGATTGTGAATGTCAGTATGTCCCAAGGACAAGTAACAAGTGACAGAGGGGTGAATGAGGGATTGGCAACTTCCTTGTTTATGCACTTTATTTTGCATTGTGTGTGTGTTGTCCATTTGTCTCTGTAGATCAAGTGTCCCAGCCCAGGCAGTAGGACTGCTTTGTTCATCACCAAGCCTCCATATATGAGCTAGAGCAGGAAGTGCAGCAGAGCCCAGGCCCTAACCAAGCTCTACTAACCCTGTCCCCTTTATTTACATAGACTCTGTCTGCCTCCAAAATGGCACCCTATTGCCAATGGGCCTTGGTCAAAAGGAGTGCACTAAATAGGGAATAGGGTGCCATTTGGGACACAGACTCTGTGTGGAGTAGACAGGCACCACTGTGGAAAACCTACCAGGGCTCCTGGGACATACTTCAAAGTCTTTACTTACTTCTACTGTCAAACAGCAGCCATCTTGATTTATCATGTCATCTGTGCTGAGACTAACTGAATCAGTACAGTAAGTCAAGCAGCAGCAGTCAAACACAGTGCTTTCTTCTTGGTAAGCAACTCCAGTGTAGATTTGGCCTTGTGTTTTTGGTTATTGTCCTGCTGAAGGGTAAATTAATCTCCCAGTGTCTGGTGGAAAGCAGACTGAACCAGGTTCTCCTCTAGGCCTATTTTCCGCTAAGCCTCTGCTTAGCTCAATTCAGTTTCATTTTTATCTTGAAAGACTCCCCAGTCCTTAACGATTACAAGCATACCCATAACATGATGAAGCCACCACTATGCTTGAAAATATGGAGAGTGGTACTCAGTAATGTGTTGTTTTGGATTTGCCCCATATATGTTTTGCAGTATTACTTTGGCGCCTTGTTGCAAACAGGATGCATGTTTTGGAATAGTTTTATTCTGTAAAGGCTTCCTTTTCACTCTGTCAATTAGATTAGTATTGTGGAATAACTACAATGTTGTTGCTATATCCTCAGTTTTCTCCTATCACAGTCATTAAACTCTGTAATTGTTTTAAAGCCACCATTGGCCTCATGGTGAAATCCCTGAGTGGGTTCCCTCCTCTCCGGCAACTGAGTTAGGAAGGACGCCTGTATCTTTGTAGTAACTGGGTGCATTGATACAACATCCAAAGTGCAATTAATAACTTCAGCATTCTCAAAGAGATATTAAGGGTCTGCTTTTTTTTTTTACCCATCTACCAATAGGTGCCCTTCTTTTCCGAGGCATTGGAAAACCTCCCTTGTCTTTATGGTTGAATCTGTGGTTGAAATTCACTGCTCGACTGAGGGACCATTATAACGCCCTGGCCATAGAAAGGGTTTTTTGTTCTCTATTTTTGGTTAGGACAGGGTGTGACATGGGTGGGCGTTCTAGGTTTCTTTTTCTATGTTGGTGGTTTTCTTTGTTTCGGCCATGTATGGCTCTCAATCAGGAACAGGTGTAGATCGTTGTTGCTGATTGAGAGTCATACATAGGCAGCCTGTTTTTCCTTTGGGGTTTGTGGGTGAATAATTTCTGTTTAGTGTTTGCACCTGACAGTACTGTTTGGCTGTCGGTTTCTTGTTTTTTTGTCTAACGTGTTCGTTCTTGAATAAATTCATTTAAGATGAACACATCCTCCGCTGCACCTTGGTCTCATTTTGACGACGGCCGTTACAGATTCACCCACCAACAACAGACCAAGCAGCGGAGGAAGGAGCAGCACCAGGAGAGGAGCATTATGGACTCCTAGACTTGGGAGGACATTTTGGATGGGGCAGGACCATGGGCTCAAGCTGGGGAGTATCGCGGCCTGCAGTGGGAGATCGAGGCAGCGAGAGCGGAGAGGCGATGGTATGAGGCAAGGGAGCACAACAGGCACGAGAGGCAGCCCCAATTTTTTTGGGCGGGGGGGGGCACACGGGGAGTGTGGCAGAGCCAGGATGGAATTCTGGGCCAACTCCCCGTGCTTACCGGAAGCAGCGTGGTACTGGTCAGGCACCGTGTTATGCTGTGAAGCGCACGGTGTCTCCAGTGCGCGCTCATAGCCCGTTGCATTATACGCCAGCCCCCCGCAAGTGCCATGCGAGTGTGGGCATCGAGCCAGGGCGGATTGTGCCAGCTCAGCACGTCTGGTCTCCAGTGCGCCGTTTCGGTCCAGGCTATCCTGCGCCGGCTCTGCGCACTGTGTCTCCGGGGAGCTGGGAGGGCTCAGTTTGTCCTATGCCTGCGCTCCGCCCGTGCCGGGCAAGAGTGGGAATTCAGCCTGGAGTAGGGGTGGCAAGCCTACGCACCAGAACTCCAGTGCTCCCCCACAGCCCGGTCTATCCTGTGCCTCCTCCTCGGACCAGCCGCCAGAGCCGCCCGCCTGTCCGGAGCCGCCAGAGCCGCCCGCCAGCCGGGCGCAGCCAGGGTCGCCACCTAAGTGGGCTAAGCCGAGGGTGGAGCGGGGTCCACGTCCCGCACCAGAGCCGCCACCGTAGGAGGGCCCACCCGGACCCTCCCCTTTAGAGTCAGGTTTTGCGGCCGGAGTCCACAGCTTTGGGTGGGGGGTACTGTAATGCCCTGGCCATAGAGAGGGTTTTTTGTTCTCTATTTTTGGTTAGACCAGGGTGTGACATGGGTGGGCATTCTAGGTTTCTTTTTCTATGTTGGTGGTTTTCTTTGTTTCGGCCATGTATGGCTCTCAATCATGTTCACCATGTTCTGTTATAATATCCACCCTGCACAGCCAGAAGAGGACTGGCCACCCCTCATAGCCTGGTTCCTCTCTAGGTTTCTTCCTAGGTTTTTGGCCTTTCTAGGGAGTTTTTCCTAGGGAGTTTTTCCTAGCCACCGTGCTTCTTTCACATGCTTTGCTTGCTGTTTGGGGTTTTAGGCTGGGTTTCTGTACAGCACTTTGAGAATATCAGCTGATGTACGAAGGGCTATATAAAAATAAATTTGATTTGAAATTTGATTTGAATCAGGAACAGGTGTAGATCGTTGTTGCTGATTGAGAGTCATACATAGGCAGCCTGTTTTTCCTTTGGGGTTTGTGGGTGAATAATTTCTGTTTAGTGTTTGCACCTGACAGTACTGTTTGGCTGTCGGTTTCTTGTTTTTTTGTCTAACGTGTTCGTTCTTGAATAAATTCATTTAAGATGAACACATCCTCCGCTGCACCTTGGTCTCATTTTGACGACGGCCGTTACAACCATACAGATGATTTTATGTGTAGGGTACAGGGATGAGTAAAAAATCATGTTAAACATGATTATTGCACACAGAGTCCATGCAATTCATTATGTGACTTGTTAACCTCTCTGGGCTAGGCGACGAATTCGTCCCACCTACGTAACAGCCACTTGCAGCCTGTGGCGCGATTTTCAAAACCTTAAAAATCCCATTACTTCAATTTCTCAAACATATGACTATTTTACAGCTATTTAAAGACAAGACTCTCGTTAATCTAACCACACTGTCCGATTTCAAAAAGGCTTTACAACGAAAGCAAAACATTAGATTATGTCAGCAGAGTACCAAGCCAGAAATAATCAGACACCCATTTTTCAAGCCAGCATATAATGTCACCAAAACCCAGAAGACAGCTAAATGCAGCACTCACCTTTGATGATCTTCATCAGATGACAACCCTAGGACATTATGTTATACAATACATGCATGTTTTGTTCAATCAAGTTCATATTTATATCAAAAAACAGCTTTTTACATTAGCATGTGACGTTCAGAACTAGCATACCCCCCGCAAACTAACGGGGAATTCGCTAACATTTTACTAAATTATTCACGATAAACGTTCACAAAAAGCATAACAATTATTTTAAGAATTATAGATACAGACCTCTATGCACTCGATATGTCCGATTTTAAAATAGCTTTTTGGTGAAAGCACATTTTGCAATATTCTAAGTACATAGCCCAGGCATCACGGGCTCGCTATTTAGACACCCGGCAAGTTTAGCACTCACCATAATCATATTTACTATTATAAAAGTTTGATTACCTTTTGTTGTCTTCGTCAGAATGCACACCCAGGACTGCTACTTCAATAACAAATGTTGGTTTGGTCCAAAATAATCCATCGTTATATCCGAATAGCGGCGTTTTGTTCGTGCGTTCCAGACACTATCCGAAATGGTAAAGAAGTGTCGCGCGCATGGCGCAATTCGTGACAATAAAATTCTAAATATTCCATTACCGTACTTCGAAGCATGTCAACCGCTGTTTAAAATCAATTTTTACGCCATTTTTCTCGTAGAAAAGCGATAATATTCCGACTGGGAATCTCCTTTTCGGCAAACAGAGGAAAAAATCACAAAGGCGGGAGCGGTCGGGTCACGCGCATAAGCCCAGAGTCCCTTGATCGGCCACTTGAGAAAGGCGATAATGTGTTTCAGCCTGGGGCTGGAATGACGACATTCTGTTTTTTCCCGGGCTCTGAGCTCCTATGGACGACGTGGGAAGTGTCACGTTAGAGCAGAGATCCTTAGTAAAAGATAGAGATGGAAAAGAAGTTCAAGAAATGGTCAGACAGGCCACTTCCTGTAAAGGAATCTCTCAGGTTTTGACCTGCCATTTGAGTTCTGTTATACTCACAGACACCATTCAAACAGTTTTAGAAAATGTAGGGTGTTTTCTATCCATATGTAATAAGTATATGCATATTCTAGTTAGTGGGTAGGAGTGGTAACCAGATTAAATCGGGTATGTTTTTTATCCAGCCGTGTCAATACTGCCCCCTAGCCCTAACAGGTTAATTAAGCACAATTTTACTCCTAAACTTATTTAGGCTTTCCATAAGAAAGGGGTTGAATACTTATTGACTAAGACATTTCAACTTTTCATTTTTAATACATTTGTACAAATTTCGAAAAACATAATTCCACTTTGACATTATGGGGTATTGGGTGCAGGCCAGTGACAAAACAAATCTCTGTTTCATTAACTTTAAATTCAGGCTGCAACATAGCAAAATGTTGAAAAAGTCAAGGGGTATGAATACTTTCTGAAGGTAATGTATGTGTTACGATTTTCCCCTTAAAGTTTTTCTCATAACCTGGGTGGTATTGTGAGAAAAGTGTTTTTAGAACAATTTCTAACTAACAAATGTGTTATCAAACTATGCCTCCCCATAAAACCATGCCTCCACTCTTTCTAACATTGTAGGTATCTAACATTGTAGGTATCACCTGGTCTACACAGCAGCTGCTTCGCTAAGATTTCACTCAGGTTTTTATAAAGTCAATATGGTTTGTATCTAGCATTTATTTAGTAGCCATATCAAATATTAGAACCGTCACAATCCATGGAAGTTGTGTTAGAGTCACTGGCAGTTTGGACGTCATTCTCGCTTGGAGTTGGAGTCCTATGGACGCCATACTCCTGGGCCCGAGGCCTGTTAACCTGAATATGAAGGTTAATCTGACTGGGAAAGGTAATTACTTTTTCTCTTCAGATTTGGCCATGTGACCAGTTGAGTAAACATGTATTCAGAGGAGAGGTTGTGGGAACAGTACCCTTGTTCAGATCAGCAGCAACACTGGAGCAGCCAGCAGTCTACCCTAGCTCAGTGCCTTTTAAAGGCTTGCAGACATCGCACAGAATGTGGATCTAGCGTTTTGTCTTCCGATTGTTCAGCAAGCTGTATTTTAGAGCTTGTACACATCACACCCATCTAGAGTTGGTCTGCCAATCGTTCAGCATGCTGTGTTTTAGGGACCACCCGCTGTAGACGTCTGACATTTTTTAGGTGTTTCTACATGTAAAATCAGTGCGCAATCGGTTTGCAAATTATGGTCAGGTGCTACCCACTTGGCACAGATGTCAATTCAACGTCTTTTCCACGTTGGTTCAATGTAATTTCATTGAAATTACGTGGAAACAACGTTGATTCAACCAGTGTGTGCAAAGTGAGTAAGTACTCTCGGCTATTGGTGTATGTGAGCCCTTAGGGACCACCCGATGTAGATGTCTTTGCGCCAGACATAGCATTTTCCTTGATGGCCAAAAAGCTAGATTTTAGTCTCATCTGACCAGAGTACCTTCTTCCATATGTGTAGGGAGTCTCCCACATGCCTTTTGGTGAACACCAAACGTGTTTGCTTATTTTTTTCTTTAAGCAATGGATTTGTCTGGCCACTCTTCCGTAAAGCCCAGCCCTGTGGAGCGTACGGTGGTCCTACGGACAGATATTCCAATCTCTGCTGTCAGGGTTATCTTCGGTCTCTTTGTTGCCTCTCTGATTAATGCCCTCCTTGCCTGGTCTGTGAGTTTTGGTGGGCAGCCCTCTCTTGGCAGGTTTGTTGTGGTGCCATAATCTTTCCATTTTTTAATAATAGATTTATTGGTGCTCCGTGGGATGTTCAAAGTTAAGGATATTTTTTTTTGATCACAACCCTGATCTGTACTTCTCCACAACTTTGTCCCTGACCTGTTTGGAGAGCTCCTTGGTATTCATGGTGCCACTTGCTTGTTGGTGCCCCTTGCTTAATGGTGTTGCAGACTCTGGGGCCTTTCAGAACAGGTATATATATACTGAGATTATGTGACACAGATTGCACACAGGTGGACTTTATTTAAGTAATTACGTATGTGACTTCTGAAGGTAATTGGTTGCATCAGATCTTATTTCTTGATCCTTCACTCTTGCTGCCAAACATACCCTCGTAAAGCTGACTATCCTACCGATCCTTGACTTCGGCGATGTCATTTACAAAATAGCCTCCAACACTCTACTCAGCAAATGTAGTGTAGTCTATTACAGTGGATGTAGTCTATTACAGTGCCATCCATTTTGTCACCAAAGCCCCATATACTACCCACCACTGCGACAGGTATGCTCTCGTTGGCTGGCCCTCGCTTCATATTCATCGCCAAACCCACTGGCTCCAGGTCATCTATAAGTCTTTGCTAGGTAAAGCCCCACCTTATCTCAGCTCACTGGTCACCATAGCAGCACCCACCGCTAGCACGCGCTCCAACAGGTATATTTCACTGGTCACCCCTAAAGCCAACTCCTCTTTTGGCCACCTTTCCTTCCAGTTCTCTGCTGCCAATGACTGGAACGAATTGCAAAAATCACTGAAGCTGGAGACTTATATCTCCCTCACTAGCTTTAAGCATCAGCTGTCAGAGCAGCTTACCGATCATTACACCTGTACATAGCCCATCTGTAAATAGCCAGCCAAATACCTCATCCCCATATTATTATTATTTTTTTCTCCTTTGCACCCCAGTATCTCTACTTGCACATTCATCTTCTGCACATCTATCACTCCAGTGTTTAATTGTTAAATTGTAATTATTTCCCCACTATGGCCTATTTATTGCCTTACCTCCCTAATCTCACTACATTTGCACACACTGTATATAGACTTTCTGTTGTGTTATTGACTGTACATTTGTTTATCCCATGTGTAACTCTGTTGTTTTTGCCACACTGCTTTGCTCAATCTTGGCCAGGTTACAGTTGTAAATGAGAACTTGTTCTCAACTGGCCTACCTGGTTAAATGAAGGTGAAATAAAATGTTTGTTTTTTTAAATTAGGGGCTTCACGCACCACTTTTCCATTTTTTATTTATTTTTTGAAACAAGTAATTTTTTTAAATTTCACTTCACCAATTTGGACTATTTTGTGTATGCCCATTGCATGAAATCCAAATAAAAATCAATTTAAATTACAGGTTGTAATGTAACAAAATAGGAAAAACACCAAGGGGGATGAATACTTTCGCAAGCAACAGATCCTGATCCTTAGGTTGCACAAAATGCACAAAGCTATTTTTCCAAGTTTCCCAGAGACAATATAGGCTAAGGTGATTAAAGGCTAAAACAGACTCATTTTTATTGGTGCAGCACTAATGGGAAGTTAAAGGTAACAGGATGGTGGTGGTGGTCCTGGTTTTCAGTAGCAGCACATTTCAGAGGCTTTTAGTGTTTTAATTATCACACAGACCAGTGTGGCCTGAGTCAATAAAAATGATGTATGTTTTTCTGTTGAGGTGTGTGTGTGTGTGTGTGTGTGTGTGTGTGTGTGTGTGTGTGTGTGTGTGTGTGTGTGTGTGTGTGTGTCTGTGTGTGTGTGTGTGTGTGTGTGTGTGTGTGTGTGTGTGTGTGTGTGTGTGTGTGTGTGTGTGTGTGTGTGTGTGTGTGTGTGGCTGGTCTCAGGAAACTCACATCCATCCAACAACCCTGTCCATTTAGGCTCTTGACAAAACACTACAGGACTCACTGAGTAATCTGATTGGTTGAGACTCACTGCTGCCAAGGACAACTGTGAATGGACTGGTATTCTGTATTACGGTAAAGCCTTAACACTTTTTCTGTGAGAGGAATGAGTTTCTCTCTCTATTTAGTTTTCCTGATACAAAACCATTAGCAGTTCTGGCGTGTCTTTATTGATAACACATGGACACAGAATGCTGCTATTGATGTGGAACGTACAATTGTTAAACCAGTAGTGGCTGTCGAACAGCCTAGTCTTATGTAAACTATTCACGTAATATACTTATGTAAACTATTCATATAAACGACTCATGTAAATTATGTATGCACACTATTTATGTCAACTATTTATGTAAACCACTTATGTAAACTATTTATGTAAACTATTTATGTAAACTATTTATGTAAACTAACAAAAAATCCACAAATTCTAAGGGAGGCAGTCTTAGTTGATCTTTCCCTTGGGTAGGCCTATAGCAGTTTTATCCAGCCCCCAAATTCTCTGTCTCATTTAACAACCCACTGGGCACAGCACACACTGTTTGAATCAACATTGTTTGCACATCGTTTCAATGAAATGACATTAAACCAATGTGGAATAGACGTTGAATTGTGCCCAGTGGAAATGTAAAAGAGTAAAGTTGAATTTGGCCACTCATTCTCTTATACGCTGTGTGACTCCAGTCTTTTAGAATGTGGGTTTACAGTTTTGATTTTCCTGTTTTAATCCCATGGTGTGACTCACCTGAAAGGGAGGCCTCGTCACACACACAGACAAGGGGAGAAGAGTTCACCACACATTTTGTCACGGCTGTTTGAATGAGTGGACCAAGATGCAGCGTTTTCGTAGTTCCACATGTTTTATTAAATCAGTGAAACCGAATGCAACCATTAAACATTACAAGTATATACAAAACAACAAACCGTGATGCTGGAGGAACAATAACCTCACGAAGAACAATCACCCACCAACACCTGTGGGACAAACCTAAACTTAAATAGGACCTCCAATTAGAGACAACGACAACCTGCTGCCTCTAATTGGAGGTCATGTCAAATAACACCAACATAGAAATACAAACCTAGAACCAAAACATAGACATACAAAACCCAGACAAACACCCCCTGTCACGCCCTGACCTAATCTACCATAGAAAATAACACTCACTATGGTCAGGACGTGACACATTTAGCTCTGGGAAATCGAGTGGAACTCATGTCTCAGCATCATTATAGTCTCTCCCATTCATCCTCTCAGTCTTAAGGTACCATTATTGAGTTACCTTGTTTGTGATATAATAGAGTTCCTGAATTAAACTGTAATTGTCTAAAATACATAATAACATGTTACATTATGACGTCATACCTTAAAACAAAGCCATGGCTTCAGCACTTTAAAAGGACTCTTGTTCAATAGAGACTCAAGGCATGTGTCCGGGTACAATTCATTCATATTGAAAAGGTGAAAGGAGAATGCTGGGATGTTAGTCTGTCCTATGAGGAGCTACAACCACCAAATCTATAGACAATAAGGCACTGGAGCCAGACAGACAGACAGACAGGCAGACAGACAGACAGACAGACAGACAGACAGACAGACAGACAGACAGACAGACAGACAGACAGACAGACAGACAGACAGACAGACAGACAGACAGACAGACAGACAGACAGACAGACAGACATAATCAGACCTGTGTGTGCCTGCTTTTGTGTGTGTATGCATTTTGCATGCAGACAGATGGACGGTAACAAGTAGTGTCGTCAGTGGTGTGCGTCAGTGAAGGGTCACTGTTGCCAGACAGACATTAGGGGCCAAGGCACCAAGAGCAGAGCAGCTCTTTACAAAGTCAACACACCTTGACCAATGCTGACAGAACCATGGTGTCTATAGATCATGCAGCTCAGACTATGCAAAAGCATATCCCCTGCTATGACTAGCTTGGGGATCCATTTCTCAGGACCTTTCTCAATATGCGTTATTTGATATTACAGTGATCTTTCATAATCAAGCAGAAACTGAAAGTGGAATTGTCATTAATATTATATTGTGGTGGTTGTGGTGGTGCTGGTGGTGGTGCTGGTGTTTGGGGTGGTGGTTGGGCTGGTGGTTGTGGTTGGGGTGGTGGTGGCGGTTGGTGTGGTTGGGGTAGTGGTGGTGGTTGGGGTGGTTGTGTTGTTGGTTGGGGTGGTGGTTGTGGTTGTAGTGGTGCTAGTGCTGGTGCTTGGCGTGGTGGTTGGGGTGGTGGTGGTGGTTGGGGTGGTGTTGGTAGTTTTGGTTGTGGTGGTGCTGGTTGTGGTGGTTGGGTGGTTGTGGTGGGGGTTGAGGTGGTGGTGGATGGGGTGGTGGTTGGGGTCGTGAGGGTTGGGGTGGTGGTTGTGGTTGTAGTGGTGCTAGTGCTGGTGCTTGGCGTGGTGGTTGGGGTGGTGGTGGTGGTTGGGGTGGTATTGGTGGTGATTGGGGTGGTGTTGGTAGTTTTGGTTGTGGTGGTGCTGGTTGTGGTGGTTGGGTGGTTGTGGTGGGGGTTGAGGTGGTGGTGGATGTGGTTAAGGTGGTGGTGGTTGGAGTGGTGGTGGTTGGAGTGGTGGTGGATGGGGTGGTGGTGGTGTTTGGGGTGGTGGTAGTGGTGGTTGGGGTGGTGGTGGTAGTGGTTGAGGTGGTGGTGGATGGGGTGGTGGTTGGGGTCGTGAGGGTTGGGGTGCTGTGGTGGTGGTTGGGGTGGTGGTGGTTGGGATGGTGGTGGTAGTGGTTGGGGTAGTGGTGGTTGGGATGGTGGTGGTAGTGGTTGAGGTGGTGGTGGTGGTGGTTGGGATGGTGGTGGTAGTGGTTGAGGTGGTGGTGGTGGTGGTGGTTGGGATGGTGGTGGTAGTGGTTGAGGTGGTGGTGGTGGTGGTGGTTGGGATGGTGGTGGTAGTGGTTGAGGTGGTGGTGGTGGTGGTTGGGTTGGTGGTTGTGGTGTTGGTGGTTAGGGTGGTTGGGGTGGTGTTTTGGGTGGTTAGGGTTGTGGTGGTGCTGGTGTTGGTGGTTAGTTTGGTTGAGGTGGTGGTTGGAGTGGTGCTGGTGTTTGGGGTGGTGGTGGTGGTGTTAGTGGTGGTGGTTGGGGCGTTTGAGGTGGTGGTTGTGGTGGTTGGGGTGGTATTGGTGGTGATTGGGGTGGTGCTGGTAGTGATGGTTGTTGTGGTGCTGGTTGGGATGGTGCTGGTAGTGGTGGTCTGGGTGGTGGTGTAGGTGATTGGGTGGTTGAGGTGGTGGTGGTAGTGGTTGGGGTGGTTGGGTGGTTGTGGTGGTGGTGGTTGGGTGGTAGTGGTTGAGGTGGTTGGGTGGTTGTGGTGGTGGTGGTTGTGGTGGTTTGTTGGTGGTGGATGTGGTTGGGGCGGTGGTGGTTGTGGTCTTTGAGGTGGTGGTTGAGGTGGTGGTGGTTGTTGGGGTGGTGGTGGTAGTGGTGGTCTGGGTGGTGGTGTAGGTTATTGGGTGGTTGAGGTGGTGGTGGTGGTAGTGGTTGGGGTGGTTGGGTGGTTGTGGTGGTGGTGGTTGGGTGGTAGTGGTTGAGGTGGTTGGGTGGTTGTGGTGGTGGTGGTTGTGGTGGTTTGTTGGTGGTGGATGTGGTTGGGGCGGTGGTGGTTGTGGTCTTTGAGGTGGTGGTTGAGGTGGTGGTGGTTGTTGGGGTGGTGGTGGTAGTGGTGGTCTGGGTGGTGGTGTAGGTTATTGGGTGGTTGAGGTGGTGGTGGTGGTGGTGATGGGGTGGTGGTGGTGGTTGTTGGGGTGGTGGTTGGGGTAGTTGAGGTGGTGGTGCTGGTGTTTGTGCTTGTGCTTGTGCTGGTGTTCTCGGGGGTGGTTGGGGTGGTTGAGGTGGTGGTTTGGGTGGTTGAGGTGGTGCTGATGGTGGTGGTTGGGGTGATGGTTGTGGCTGGGTTGGTGGTTGTGTTGGTGCTGGTGTTTGGGGTGGTGTTGGTGTACCATGGTGGTGGTGGACTGGGGAGAGAGAAAATTAGAGCTTGTTTCTTCGTGTGCAGCGGCGGTTGGTAATTCTGTCTAGGCCAGCCAGTTAAATTCACACAGCAGGGCAGGTGTCCTGGGGGTTTCTGGGTAATTGCTGGCGTTTCATGAAGGGCAAATGGAATGTTTACACTACCCTCGGGTCACTAGCGTTATGAGAGAGCAGTGCAAACACATACACGCGTCAGCGTCAATAGAGCCACTTTCTCTCCAAAAGCTCAAGAAGATTTGCAAATGGGGCCCACTCTGTTTTTGTTGTCCGTCTCTGAAAGCTAATTAGCCTTTCACCGTATCCCATTTAAGACCTTCAGTACATTTCCACATTTGTAAGGCTTGTAGAGGCTTTCATAGCTGCTGAGTCGGCCTACTGTATATGAAAGGGTGTCATGTTAATTAACAGCAAAGAAGAATCAATTTACTATGTCTGCCTGGCTAGGCTGTTAATCATGTAAATGACCAGGATCAACTAATCAACATCCTGGTCATAAGATGAGAGCTCCTGTTTTTGAATCAACTTTACAATTCAGGTTTGGAATGTTATGACCCCAGGAAGATTAGCTGTCATCAATGGTGTCAGCTAATGGGGATCCTAATAAAATGAAATAATACATTATATACTTGATAACTAACTGTTATTGCTGTTGTTTTGTCATGTTCCTTCCCAGCATGCCCTGTGGCTGTTGACTTTGACCCCTGATGACACCCCAGGCTCTGGGTTCAGTCTGTGGTGAACCGTGGGTCTCTGAGGGGAAGGCACACCTCCCTGCTCTTGCTCCCTGGCTGGAAACTACCCAGACACCCCTAGGGCATGTTGGAGACAAACTACCCGCCACGACAAAACCAATACTGGGTTCGTAGCCCAAGCCATACCTCAATGCAGAAACCACAAGCCCTAGACCTACCCATCAGAGAGACTGTTGAGGCTTGTGGGAAACACAGTAATGTCATTGTTGTGTGACTTTTGATTTGTTGAGTTTAGGGGGATGTTATTTGTGTGAGTAATGGTAAATGCTGGGACACAAAATAAATACTGTATGCAGTGTCTTCAGAAAGTATTCATACCACTTGACGTAATCCACATTTTGTTGTGTTACAGCCTGAATTCAAATTGAATACTGAATTTTTTTTATCTTGAATTTTTTCTGTTTTTTGTAGTCCACCTTTGGCCAATTCAATTGTTTGGACATGAGTTATAAAGAAAAACACCTGTCTAAATATGGTCCAGCAGTTGACAGTGCATGTCAGGGCAGAAACTATACCTTGAAGTCCAAGGAATTGTCCTTAGATCTCTGGGGAAGGGTATAAAACTATTTATAGAGTCTCCATCATTGGGATATTGAAAAAATATGAAACTACCCAGACTCTGCCTAGAGCTGGCCGTACAACCGAACTGAGCAACCGGGCAAGAAGGACCTTTGTCAGGGAGGTAACCACTCTGACAGAACTAAGGGTTTCCTTGGCTGAGATGGGAGAACCTGCCAGAAGGACAACAGTCTTTACAGCACTTCACCAATCTGGGATTTATGGGAGAGTGGCCAGATGGAAGCCACTCCTGAGAAAAAGGCACATGACAGCACGACTGGAGTTTGCAAAATGACACGTGGAAGACTCTGAGATGATAAGGCAAAAGATTATGTGGTCTGATGAGACAAACACTGAACTCTTTGGCCTGAATGCAAAGTGCTATATCTGGAGAAAACCAGGCACAGCTCATCACGTTGTCTAACACCATCCCTACCGTGAAACATGGTGGTGGCAGCATTATGCTATGGGGATGCTTTTCAGCAGCAGGGACTGGGACACTGGTAAGGATAGAGGGAACAATGAATGGGGCCAAATACAGGCAAATTCTTGATGAGAATCTGCTTCAGAGTGCAAACGACCTTAGACTGGGGCAAAGATTTACGTTTCAACAGGACAATGACCCGAAGCATACAGCCAAAGCAACGCTGGAATGGCTTCAGAACAAGAATGTGAAAATCCTTGAGTGGCCCAGCCAAAACCCAGAATTGAATCCCATTAAAAATCTGTGGAAATACTTGAAAATTGCTGTTCACCCCCACTTCCTATCTAACTTAACAGAGTTTGAGAAAATCTGCAAGGAATTATGGGAGAAAATACCCAAATACAGATGTGCAAAGCTGATACAGACATACCCAAGACGACTCAAAGCTGTAATCACTTCCAAAGGTGCTTCTATAAAGAATTGACTCACGGGTGTGAATACTTTCTTAAATTAGATATTTCTGTATTTCATTTTCAATCAATTTTCAAAATAAAATACAATTATGGGGTATTGTGTGTAGATGGATGAGACAAAATATCAAATGAATCCATTTTGAATTCAGGCTGTAACACAACAAATGTGGAATAAGTCAAGTGGTATGAATGCGTTCTGTAGAACACATGCCTCTTCTTCTTCCTCTTCTTCTTCTTCAAACCCTTCCCTTCCTGCTGGGCCGCTGAACTCCTGTCAGTTTCAGATGCCTGCAGGCTGCAGTATATTCCCATCAACAGAACCAAAGGCCTCTTTTTCTGACATGTACAATGGAGCTATAACTCTGAGAAAGCCTCTCCTCTGTTGATGGATTTTCTATGAGTAGTATTACAGTAGTAATATTACAGTATTAGTATTACAGTAGTAGTATTACAGTAGTAGCATTACAGTATTAGTATTACAGTTGTAGTATTACAGTAGTAGTATTACAGTAGTAAAATTACAGTAGTAGTATTACAGTAGCAATATTACATGCATGCTGGTGAGGCCTTACAGCCTTTTAGAATTAAAAAGTTATTTGTTTTTTTAATAAAATGTAGGCAATGAATTGAATGTTTCTACCCAAGCTTCAGACCTATTTGTAGAGTGTTAGAATGATCTTGTTTCCTGCACTGAGTTGCTGTTCTTGGCAGTAAACAACTCACAGCGTCCAAACTAAAGTCTGTGTGGTCGTAATCTTTTCCCCTCACTCCAAATTGGCTTTTGCATCAGCTTCAGTCTCAGTCTAAGCAAGCCCTCAGAGACTCCACTGAATGTTTTAAATGTTGTTTTGGATGAAAATAAGAGAATACCCCCTCTTTAACATTTCAGCAACTGCTCTCTAACGGCGTTCACTTCGCTGTGGGTACTTTCCGTTTCAGACAATAAAACAGTCCCTCTATTACGGCTGGGTTAATCTCGTAATGGTGCCCATGTGTTGTGGTTGACTGGTACATTATCCGGGTGTCTGGGATATAATGGTGGTGCATCCACCCTCAGATGAATGACATTTTGTTGAGAATATTCAATGCTCTCCTCTGTCTGTGTGTGTCTTTCTATCAACCTCCCAGTGTGATGTCATAGCCCAATATGGTCTGGGTTACCGTAACGATAAGGAGAGAGATTAGATATATTTCCCCCCCCATTAAGATATCTAGGGCTAGGGGAAGTGTGATGGTACTATACAGTAGCAACCAGCACAAGGCAGGGATTGCGTGTTGATGAAAGCCCCTCTTGTTAGTTGGCTTTTCCAGCAGTCTGATTGCGAAGTCCATGGTTACCTCCCAAATGGCACCCTTAGGGCTCTGGTCAGAAGTAGTGCATCAAATAGGTAATAGGGTGCCATTTTGGGCGCAGCCCATGCTCCACAGATCCCTGGTAGGATAGGAGCGCTACTTCCCACCACAACAAAGAGAAGAACCATGGGAGGGTCCCCCTTGCTTCCAGGGCAATACTCAGGGTGCTCTACCGAGCCAGAGCCAGACATCCGCTGGAAACGGAGCTGTGAATCATATCAAGATCCTGATCCTGTGAGAGGGGAATGGAATGGATTTCAGCTTTTCCTCATCGAGACCTTCCAATGTTGAAAGAGAGAGAGAGAGAGAGAGAGAGAGATTGAGACAGAGAGAGAGTGACACAGAGAGAGAGAGAGAGAGAGAAAGCGAGAGAGCAAGAGAGAGAGACAAAGAGAGAGAGAGACAGCGAGACAGAGCGAGAAAGAGAGAGAGCAAGAGAGAGAGAAAGAGAGAGAGAGAAAGAGAGAGAGATGTGACAGAGAGAGAGTGAGAGAGAGAGAAAGAGAGAGAGAGAGAAAGAGAGAGAGAGAAAGTGAGAGAGCGAGAGAGAGAGAGAAAGAGAGAGAGAGACAGTGAGACAGAGAGAGAAAGAGAGGGAGCAAGAGAGAGAGAAAGAGAGAGAGATGTGACAGAGAGAGAGCGAGAGAGAGAGAGAGAGAGAGAGATGAAATACTGAGCTCTGTTTGTAGGCTACCTCCTCCATAGAGAGACACATACAGGTCACAGTAGACTTCTTGAACAGTGGCCCCCAGTAATCCGCTGATAGAACAAAAGAGAGTATATATTTCTCTCTCTGTGAATCAGACCTGTGAATCAGACCATCTAGTGGAAAAAAATGTATGTCCAACAAAGAGAGCCATAGCAGCTACAATGTTGCTGTAAGATTGTTAGACTCTTGAACAGTGGCCTTCGGTAACCTGCCGAGAGTATTATTTCACTTCTGCTGCGTTAATCATGAGACCAGCTAGAGAAAAACGGAAGAGGGAGAGTTGTTTTGAAACCCGGCCCGCGTCAGGGTTGTCCGTGTGGCGCCCGAAACTCACCCCCCACCTGCTGTCAGTACAGGCTTACAGCACATCTCTCTGGCATGGAGGTGACTACTGTGATCCCTGTTCCCATAGGGGCGTCCCCAGGCCCAGGGGCATGGTAGATACCGACATGGATGTTTATATAGGGGCCAAACCAGGCCATGGTAGGCTACAGACACACATTTTTAGTCACAGCATAGAGATAAGGAGAAGAAGAGTCTACCATGTCTGGCCCTCTCTATGCCGTAAGTGACCACCTTATGCTTGATTAAAATGTCCGGTGTTTCCAGATTCTATGAAACATGACCTATAATTAATTAAAATATGAGTAAATAGTTTTCCTTTCAAAAAACGGTAATTAAGTATGTTTAAAAGCAGCTTTTCTGTGTTGGAATGGTGTGGGTGTACCTCAACAACAGAATGGTGTGGGTGTACCCCAACAAAAGAATGGTGTAGGTGTACCCCAACAACAGAATGGTGTAGGTGTACCCCAACAACAGAATGGTGTAGGTGTACCCCAACAACAGAATGGTGTGGGTGTACCCCAACAACAGAATGGTGTAGGTGTACCCCAACAACAGAATGGTGTAGGTGTACCCCAACAACAGAATGGTGTAGGTGTACCCCAACAACAGAATGGTGTAGGTGTACCCCAACAACAGAATGGTGTAGGTGTACCCCAACAACAGAATGGTGTGGGTGTACCCCAACAACAAAATGGTGTAGGTGTACCCCAACAACAGAATGGTGTAGGTGTACCCCAACAACAGAATGGTGTAGGTGTACCCCAACAACAGAATGGTGTAGGTGTACCCCAACAACAGAATGGTGTAGGTGTACCCCAAGAACAGAATGGTGTAGGTGTACCCCAAGAACAGAATGGTGTGGGTGTACCCCAACAACAGAATGGTGTGGGTGTACCCCAACAACAGAATGGTGTGGGTGTACCCCAACAACAGAATGGTGTGGGTGTACCCCAACAACAGAATGGTGTGGGTGTACCCCAACAACAGAATGGTGTGGGTGTACCCCAACAACAGTTGTTGGGGTTACCCACACCATTCTGTTGTTGGGGTACACCCACACCATTCTGTTGAGAAGCTGCTTTTTAACATAACTAATTACCATTTTTTGGAAGGAAAACTATTTCACTGATTGTAATGAATTATAGATCATATTTCATAGAAATCTGGAAACACCAGACAGTTACTTTAATCAACAGTTATGTGGTCATTTGTTTGTTGTTTTTCTCTGCATTGTTAGGAATGGCCTGTAAGGAAGCATTTCACTGTTTGTCTACACCTGTTGTTTACGAATCATGTTCCGAATTAAAATTAGATTTGATTGGCCTGCTCATCTCCTCTAGACCACTGATTGGCCTACTCAACCTCCTCTAGAGCAGGGGTTCCCAAACTTTTTCACTCAGGCCTCCCTTTCAAGCATTGGGGTACCCCCCCCCCCCCCCCCACACACACACATCTATTTATTTTTTACATTTACATTTTTACATTTACGTCATTTAGCAGACGCTCTTATCCAGAGCGACTTACAAATTGGTGAAATCACCTTATGATATCCAGTGGAACAACCACTTTACAATAGTACATCTGTATCTTTTTTTTTTGGGGGGGGGGGGGGTTAGAAGGATTACTATATCCTATCCCAGGTATTCCTTAGAGAGGTGGGGTTTCAGGTGTCTACGGAAGGTGGTGATTGACTCCGCTGTCCTGGCGTCGTGAGGGACTTTGTTCCACCATTGGGGTGCCAGGGCAGCGAACAGTTTTGACGGGGCTGAGCGGGAACTGTGCTTCCGCAGAGGTAGGGGTCCAGCAGGCCAGAGGTGGATGAACGCAGTGCCCTTGTTTGGATGTAGGGCCTGATCAGAGCCTGAAGGTACGGAGGTGCCGTTCCCCTCACAGCTCCGTAGGCAAGCACCATGGTCTTGTAGCAAATGCGAGCTTCAACTGGAAGCCAGTGGAGTGTGCAGAGGAGCGGGGTGACGTGAGAGAACTTGGGAAGGTTGACCACCAGACGGGCTGCGGCGTTCTGGATTAGTTGTAGGGGTTTAATGGCACAGGCAGGGAGCCCAGCCAGCAGCGAGTTGCAGTAATCCAGACGGGAGATGACAAGTGCCTGGATTAGGACCTGCGCCGCTTCCTGTGTAAGGCAGGGTCGTACTCTGCGAATGTTGTAGAGCATGAACCTACAGGATCGGGTCACCGCCTTAATGTTAGCAGAGAACGACAGGGTGTTGTCCAGGGTCACGCCAAGGCTCTTAGCACTCTGGGAGGAGGACACAATGGAGTTGTCAACCGTGATGGCGAGATCATGGAACGGGCAGTCCTTCCCCGGGAGGAAGACCAGCTCCGTCTTGCCGAGGTTCAGCTTGAGGTGGTGATCCGTCATCCACACTGATATGTCTGCCAGACATGCAGAGATGCGATTCGCCACCTGGTTATCAGAAGGGGGAAAAGAGAAGATTAATTGTGTGTCGTCTGCGTAGCAATGATAGGAGAGACCATGTGAGGATATGACAGAGCCAAGTGACTTGGTGTATAGCGAGAATAGGAGAGGGCCTAGAAGTGAGCCCTGGGGGACACCAGTGGTGAGAGCACGTGGTGCGGAGATGGATTCACGCCACGCCACCTGGTAGGAGCGACCTGTCAGGTAGGACGCAATCCAAGAGTGAGCCGCGCCGGAGATACCCAACTCGGAGAGGGTGGAGAGGAGGATCTGATGGTTCACAGTATCAAAGGCAGCAGATAGGTCTAGAAGGATGAGAGCAGAGGAGAGAGAGTTAGCTTTAGCAGTGCGGAGAGCCTCCGTGAAACAGAGAAGAGCAGTCTCAGTTGAATGACCAGCCTTGAAACCTGACTGATTTGGATCGAGAAGGTAATTCTGAGAGAGATAGCAGGAGAGCTGGCCAAGGACGGCACGTTCAAGAGTTTTGGAGAGAAAAGAAAGAAGGGATACTGGTCTGTAGTTGTTGACATCGGAGGGATCGAGTGTAGGTTTTTTGAGAAGGGGTGCAACTCTCGCTCTCTTGAAGATGGAAGGGACGTAGCCAGCGGTGAAGGATGAGTTGATGAGCGAGGTGAGGTAAGGGAGAAGGTCTCCGGAAATGGTCTGGAGAAGAGAGGAGGGGATAGGGTCAAGCGGGCAGGTTGTTGGGCGGCCGGCCATCACAAGACGCAAGATTTCATCTGGGGAGAGAGGGGAGAAAGAGGTCAAAGCATAGGGTAGGACAATGTGAGCAGGACCAGCGGTGTAGTTTGACTTAACAAACGAGGATCGGATGTCGTCGACCTTCTTTTCAAAATGGTTGACGAAGTAATCCGCAGAGAGGGAGGAGGGGGGAGGAGGATTCAGGAGGGAGGAGAAGGTGGCAAAGAGCTTCCTAGGGTTAGAGGCAGATGCTTGGAAGTTAGAGTGGTAGAAAGTGGCTTTAGCAGCAGAAACAGAGGAGGAAAATGTAGAGAGGAGGGAGTGAAAAGATGCCAGGTCCGCAGGGAGGCTAGTTTTCCTCCATTTCCGCTCGGCTGCCCGGATCCCTGTTCTGTGAGCTCGCAATGAGTCGTCAAGCCACGGAGCAGGAGGGGAGGACCGAGCCAGTCGGGAGGATAGGGGACATAGAGAGTCAAAGGATGCAGAAAGGGAGGAGAGGAGGGTTGAGGAGGCAGAATCAGGAGATTGGTTGGAGAAGGCTTGAGCAGAGGGAAGAGATGATAGGATGGAAGAGGAGAGAGTAGCAGGAGAGAGAGAGCGAAGGTTGCGACGGCGCAATACCATCTGAGTAGGGGCAGAGTGAGTAGTGTTGGAGGAGAGCGAGAGAGAAAAGGATACAAGGTAGTGATCGGAGACTTGGAGGGGAGTTGCAGTGAGATTAGTAGAAGAACAGCATCTAGTGAAGATGAGGTCAAGCGTATTGCCTGCCTTGTGAGTAGGGGGGGACGGTGAGAGGGTGAGGTCAAAAGAGGAGAGGAGTGGAAAGAAGGAGGCAGAGAGAAATGAGTCAAAGGTAGACGTAGGGAGGTTAAAGTCACCCAGAACTGTGAGGGGTGAGCCATCCTCAGGAAAGGAACTTATCAAGGCGTCAAGCTCATTGATGAACTCTCCAAGGGAACCTGGAGGGCGATAAATGGTAAGGATGTTAAGCTTGAATGGGCTAGTGATTGTGCCAGCATGGAATTCAAATGAGGAGATAGACAGATGGGTCAGGGGAGAAAGAGAGAATGAGGATTCCAATGCCACCACCCCGCTGACCAGATGCTCTCGGGGTGTGCGAGAACACGTGGTCGGACGAGGAGAGAGCAGTAGGAGTAGCAGTGTTTTCTGTGATAATCCATGTTTCCGTCAGCGCCAAGAAGTCGAGGGACTGGAGGGTAGCATAGGCTGAGATGAACTCTGCCTTGTTGGCCGCAGACCGGCAGTTCCAGAGGCTGCCGGAGACCTGGAACTCCACGTGGGTTGTGCGCGCTGGGACCACCAGGTTAGAGTGGCAGCGGCCACGCGATGTGAAGCGTTTGTATGGCCTGTGCAGAGAGGAGAGAACAGGGATAGACCGACACATAGTTGATAGGCTACAGGAGAGGCTACGCTAATGCAAAGGAGATTGGCATTAAAATTAACTAAACAACTGGGGAAGCGAGTGAGCAGGGCCTCCCTCACTAACAATTCACTGAAACACTAAAACGCTAAAATATAACTTTTCTAGCTACCACTAGAAATTAAAATTGATGTAAACTACAGTGGTTCAATGTTTCCAGGAATAGGCTCAAACTTAGTTTATTCCGCTAGATAACTTGGTACAGTATTCTTTCGTGAAATCCCACCTAGTGCACAGTGTCCTATGACGCCGTAGCTAACTAGCTAACTAGCATGCTAGCATCCTATAATGACACGGTTAGCACCAATACTTGGTAACAACAAGCTACCAATGGATCATTCGTGTCCGTGTCTAGTTCATAACGCAGAAGTAATTAAACGTTGGCTAGCTAACACAAAGTAGTCCTGCTAGCTACACAAGTGGCCTACACATCTCGAATGTTGAGAAAGTTAAGCTTACGTTGCAAAAATCTTATTGACTAAAATGATACAGCTAGCTGGTATGGTTAGCTAGCTAGCAGTGGGCACGTTGTAGACTATGTTAGAAAATGTAGCTGGCTAGCTAACCTCGATAGTTACTCTGTACTACGCCTTTATCTTGATACGAAGACAACTATGTAGCTAGCTAACATTACACTAGTCAAATCGTTCCGTTGTAATGTATATAGTTTCTACAGTACTGCTAATTGGTAAAGTTGGCTAGCTAGCAGTGGTGTTATGGTGTTGACGCCGTTTCGAAAACGGCGCGAACCAACGAATACAGCAGGCTAGCTAACCTTGTTAGTTCCTCAGAGCTACACCTTTATCCTTGATACAAAGACAACATATACAACTATGTAGCTAGCTAACAATACACTAATCAAATCGTTCCAATGTAATGTAATGAAATGTAATATTACCCGCGGAGTGAGGTGCAGCACGACCACTCACTCCAGCATCCGGACTGCTGAATCTGAAGGGCTCATTGAGATGTGAAATCTCTTTTTCAAGAGCGTCCTGGCCAAGATAGTCAGCACCAAGTCATTACACAATTACAGACAGACAACATTAACAACTACAGGTAATCTAGTAAAAAAAACATAGAATTCACAAGAGTATAACAAAATCATAAAACAGCAATTTAAAAACATTGACAGGTCAGGGAATCAGCCTCAAAATCCTTCATCAATGATTTAAAAACACCAATCGGGACAAGTTCTTCCAGTTTAAAAGTATTTTGTAAGGCGTTCCAAGCCGATGGTGCAAAGTACATAAAAGCCTTTTTACCAAATTCAGTACGGACATTTGGTACAGTTAGCAGGATAAAGTCCTGTGGATGAAGAGAGTACCCACCACATTTCTGATCAATAAAAATGCCCAAATAAAATGATAGTGAACCAAAAATGGCTTTGTAAATAAAGGTATACCAGTGACTGAGCCTACGAGTGACTAGGGAAGGCCAGCTAACCCTGGTATATAAAGTGCAGCAGAAGCACTTTCTGAGGGCACAAGCACTGTTCATGACACAAGCTGTTCACACCCCTCTTGTTGGCAGAGAGGTTCAAAGCTTTCGCAGGTTTAAAGCTTATTTCCTGCAATTCTACACATTTCGTCATGGGGTGCAGAGAACATTTTGCAGTTTAAAAGCTAATTTTCTTGCAATTCTATACATGTATCCATGTCTAATGTGTATTCATGTGATATTTGAGTGACTCAAACATTACAACAATATCTATGGGCTAAAAAAACTAGCTAAAAACCGTGACATGGGCTAGTTGATCTGGACATTTCTTATAAGTTATAAATAGGCAGCGGTCCCCAACCCCCGCGGGGTAGCGGTCCCCATTTGGTACCGGGCCGCAGAGAAAGAATAAATAACTTACATTATTTCCGTTTCATTTATTATCTGAGTCTGAACGATGTTTTATTTTGAAAAATGAACGCGGAGCACAGACACCTTCTCTTATACACAGAAATAAGATGGTTATCCCGAGGGAGATCGCTGGACAGAGTGTTTGAATTACGAGAGCCGCTGCAGAGATTTCTCTTAGAAAAAAAGTCACCGCTGGCAGCACATTTCAGTGACGAGGAATGGGTCGCAAAACCCGCTTACTTGTGCGACATATTCAACCTGCTCAATGAACTCAATCGGTCACTTCAGGGGAAAATGACAACTGTCTTCAAGTTGGCAGATAAAGTAGCTGCATTTAAAGCCAAACTGGATTTGTGGGGACGGCGCGTGAACAGAGGTATATTTGACATGTTTCAAACATTCGCGGGGATTTTGGAAGAGACTGAGCCCGAGCCTTCATTGTCCCAGCTGGTGCACGATCACCTTGCTTTTAAAAGAGTTTGAGCGCTACTTCCCAACCACAAAAGACCCACGAACTGCCAAGGAATGGATCCGCGACCCATTTGTCAACAAACCAGGTGAATCCAGCATATCTATGCAAGAAGAAGATCAACTGCTGGAGATCGCAAGTCACGGCGGCCTTAAAAGTATGTTCGAGACAACAACTCTGCCGGTGTTCTGGATTAAAGCCACGGCAGAATACCCTGAGATCGCCACAACAGCATTGAAAACCCTGTTGCCATTTCCGACATCCTATTTGTGTGAAGCGGGATTTTCTGCAGTGACAGCAACCAAAACAAAATGACGGAGTAGACTGGACATAAGCAACACACTTCGGGTGTCATTGTCTCCCATTACCCCTAGATGGGACCGTCTCGTTGCAGAGAAACAAGCTCAGGGCTCCCACTGATTTAGCGTTATGGTGAATTGTATTTTTCATGCACTTTATATTTGTTTTTGTGTTGTATCTTATTTTTAAGGCATGTTTAAATGTTACCATAGCGACCAGAGAGTGTTAGGGGGCATAGAGGATGTTACTCATGTTATGTTGTTGGTGCGATGTTACGAGGACGCTGCTAATAAAGTTGCATACGAGTACACAGTGGATTCACGTTTATTATTATATTTAAAAAATACCACAGTTTTCATGCTGGTCGTATCATTTCATTTTGTGTATTTATCCGCCACACCTTAAAGGCCGGTCCGTGAAAATATTGTCTGACATTAAACCAGTCCATGGCCCAAAAAAGGTTGGGGACCGCTGCTCTAAGGTATGCAATGACTGACATGACAGTAGGAAAACTGATGATGCGCTACCCAATTTTGAAATTGCACCTTATGCATTCTACTATTACAACTTTCAAGATCAAGTTGAAAGCCGGACTGGGTTCCTTAAAAAAAAGAAATGTCCCCCCTGCCGACCCCTGAGTTTGGGAAACTGCTCTAGACCGCTGATTGGCCAGCTCATCCTCCTCTAGACCACTGATTGGCCAGCTCATCCTCTAGACCGCTGATTGGCCAGCTCATCCTCCTCTAGACCACTGATTGGCCAGCTCATCCTCTAGACCACTGATTGGCCAGCTCATCCTCCTCTAGACCACTGATTGGCCAGCTCATCCTCTAGACCGCTGATTGGCCAGCTCATCCTCCTCTAGACCACTGATTGGCCAGCTCATCCTCTAGACCGCTGATTAGCCAGCTCATCCTCCTCTAGACCACTGATTGGCCAGCTCATCCTCTAGACCGCTGATTAGCCAGCTCATCCTCCTCTAGACCACTGATTGGCCAGCTCATCCTCTAGACCGCTGATTGGCCAGCTCATCCTCCTCTAGACCGCTGATTGGCCAACTCATCCTCCTCTAGAATGCTGATTGGCCAACTCATCCTCCTCTAGACCACAGATTAGCCAACTCATCCTCCTCTAGTTGCTGATTGGCCAGCTCATCCTCCTCTAGACCGCTGATTGGCCAACTCATCCTCCTCTAGACTGCTGATTGGCCAACTCATCCTCCTCTAGACCACAGATTAGCCAACTCATCCTCCTCTAGTTGCTGATTGGCCAGCTCATCCTCAGGAGTATGACATCATCGTCTATGAGTAAATAGCAAGCATTTTGTAAATGTTCTGATCAGATACAAGTTTGGGGTGGGTTTTTTCAAGTGTTTTTTCTCCAATTTATACTTTGGCCACAAATACAATTATAGGACGAGTCAACAACATTATTTGGGTATGAGTTATCAGAATATGAACTTTTAAGTGAGATTTTCACTGGACAGCTACATTGATGTAATTTTGTTTATCTCTTTGTTCATTTTTGGGGTTTATTCTAAGATTGTTTCGCTAAACAATCAAGTTTTTTGACTGAGATAAGGTAAAAACCCAAATGTATTCACATGCATCGAACATCACCTCAATTGACAGCAATGGATGATCAGCAATGCATGGCTCTGAAGAACTCTTCTAAGGAACTCATGTTCTCTCTAAGACTCAGGTCAGAATGGGACATTCAGTACTTTTACCTGGCATTCATCTTACCCATGTTAGCAGTAGGAGGTATGCTGTAGGATAAATGTACTGTTCAATACACAGACAGGCAGTCCAGAGCATAGAAATATAATTACTGGAATGGACATTTCCATTTAAGTCAATGTTATGTGATGGGCTTTGTCCATTCTAATTCTATTTCTATGTGACCATGATGGCAGAGTTAGTTGGTTAGCCCTGTGGTGTGGGAAGTTCAGCCAAGCCAACCCTAGTTCCTGTAAGTGCTGTGATGGTGATGACACATTAGGCTGCAGTACATTCAGCTCAACCATCTGGAGATCTAACTGCAGGCCAAACACAGGCAGGAGAGATGGACGGACGTGCACCAGCATGCCAACTGTTTCCATGACCACCCAGAGTCAGTCTGTCAGATGAGAGAATGTCATTGCCGGGCAGGATACTGATGATCAACGGTTAAGACCATCTGAGGGATCATTCGTATGTATGATACATGGAAAAAGGGAGCAAGCCAAGACAAAGCATTGACGTGATAGATGCCAGACAACTTCACGAATAAGAATATCCAGGACTGAAAAGCACTTTGAATGAAGAAGAGAATTTCCCTTGAACAATATTTTTAGTCAAGGTCTAGATTTAGGCCTAATCTGAGTCCGGGAAAACAGCCAAAAATCTGAACAACCTAGTTGAAATTGGGATTAGATAAATTAATCTGTAAATTGGGTAATGTCCAGGAAATGAATGAAAATCGTCTGTGTCACCTCCCTCCATACAGTTCCTGTGATCAGGAATGCTTGTTCACTTCCTTACCTTCTGTACTTCTATTTAATTAAAGGGCTGTGATGTTTGACTTGTTTACAGCACTAACAGACCAGTGAAGTCCCACATGTGGTCCAAACACCTTGTTGAGACAGTCATCTAACTATCTTACTGCAGTACAGTTTCACCAGTGTGTGTGTGTTTGTGTGTGTCCAAGATAAATTGTGATTTGTCTGCTATGTGAAGGATTAGGAAACACGTGTCCACTAAAGTTTCCCCTCATCCGTCTGCTTGCTCACCTCTGTCCCACATCGCTTTACCCTTCATGTTGCATAGAGAGAGAAAGTACATATTTTCGGGCAACGTGCTGCTGCTGTATAATTGAAAAATGCAGAGTATCGAATGAACGGCCGCGATCCAGGTGTGTGTAAGTAAATAGTAAGTTCAGGAATGCTGTAGCTTGAGAAAACAGTTTTTTTGTGCACCTAGGTAGCTGTGAAGCGAAGGTGGGGAAATGAAAACAACTTTCTATGAATGCAGGGTCTCAGAGAGAGAGAGGAGTAAAGGCAACATGTGCTGACGAGAGCCAGAAAGCAGCCAGGTCTAATACACAGTCACTGAAACTCTACGAAGACCTCGCCACTAGTTCCCTTTCCCCATCCTTTAGCAGAGCCAAGATGTACTGTGCTAGTTTGGTTACACCTCCATCACAGTTGCTGAATTTGGTGCTGGAAACGACCATATTAAAGTAAAATATCTGAGCCTTTACAGTAC